>NC_051184.2:56146612-56445677 GCF_013339695.2 Rhipicephalus sanguineus
GGCCAGGGCCCTATGATTTTGTCTCCATAAGATAGTGGTTGCCCAACTGGCCTAGTGCTGTTGAGAGGGCAGCTCTTTCGGAGTGTAAGCGGGTGCACTCACAGAGAAGTTGCGCGACCGTTTCGCTGCCCCCACAGACTTCACATGACGGGCTCTCAGCCATTCCAATAATAAACGAATAGGCATTTGAGAAGGCCACTCTAAGTCATAGAGAAATCAGCAGGGTAGAGTCCCATCGTGATGGGTTGGCCGATATACCTAGTTCAAGATCAGGGTCCAAGGCATGCAGCCGCGCACTCCTAAATGTCACTGACTTCCACAAGTCCAACGTTATACGACGGGATAGCACACGAAGTTCTTTCGCGGTGTCCGATCTCGAAAGGGGAATGGCGATGCTCCTGACACCTTCGTGAGCGGATCGGGCAGCTGCATTCGCTTGGTCATTTCACTGAATGCCGCAGTGACTAGGCAGCCAATGCAAAATTACTTTGCGCCCTTTTTTTATTGCTAGATCGAGGACTCGCCTGATTTCGGCTACGAGCTGCTTATGTGAGCCATGACGTAAAGCGGAGGGTAGATTTTGGAGGGCTGCTTTGTTACAGCAAAAGATAGACCATGAATTAGGTGTCTGCTCCATGGCAAGCTGAAGAGCAGCACGGAGGGCTACTAGTTCCGCAGCCTTAGTTGAGGTTGCGTGAAACATTTTCAGCTTCATTGCAATAGATCTTGCCGGAATTATTACATTGGTGGTTGAGTTTGTAGTCACAACTGAACCATCAATGTACTTTTTAATCTTCCAATAAGACTGTGCACCGCACGCGAACAATAGATTTATTCTAGATCTAACCCGGCCTCCAACGATAACGCTGGAATCTTTGATGCCATGGGTATAAAAGGTATAAAAGACCGACGCACTTTACCCCTGATAAGATTACCAGCGGCCGACGCGCATTTCGCCGCTATCAGTATACATTTCGACGGGGGCGAAATGCTACGGCTCATTTGGTACCTAAGGTGACCGAAGTGAAGCTGGCGTCCGTCACTGCGACCTGCCTTATGACAATATTGTGGTTTGGATATATCCGCACTGATAGGAAGTTGGTGTGCACACCGAACCCACTTTGTCATTTTGTTCCATTTCATATCGACCTGTTTGCCTGCTATCATGTTATCAAAAATACATGACAGTGCGGTGACATTGCTTGTAGCAGTAGGAAGTCATGCATGCGTCAATTAGCAGTTGCTCATAAAACGCATTCATTCCTTCATTACAGTTTTACTGGCAGCTTCAGCAGAATGGCAAGTGGCAGCGACATTAGTTCAGAGTCTACAAACCGAAATGAGGGCCGTTTGAATCCCCGAAAAAGAAAATATAAGCAAAAGTACAAGCAAGCCTGGGAGCGTGAGGAAGAATTTCAAAACTGGCTTCAACCAAGCAAGAAGGGAAACAATTATGCATACTGCAAGACATGCGATATGAACCTGATTGCCGGCAAAATACTGTTGGAGCGGCACATGAAATCAGCAAAACACAAAGGCAACACTAGAAAGCTTAAGTCCCAGCCAACACTGATGCAAACAATGCCTCGAACTGCCATCTCTTCACAAGCAAAAGAAGCTTAAGTAAGAATGGCTCTGTTTGTAGGAGAGCATGACCTGCTTTTTACAGTAATAGACCATCTGTCAAAGCTCATTAAAAAGCTTTGCCCGGACTCCGACATTGCAAAGCGCAGGTCGCTTGCAGCAGAACAAAGACATCAGTGATCACAAAGGTTGTGACAGGTCAGGAGAGCCAGTCGCGGCTGCGGAGTCTACTTCGAGAAAAAAAATTTTCAATCATGGTAGACGAATCAACTGACGTCAGTTGCAACAAGCGCTTGTGTGTTCTAACGCGGGTTTTCGAAAATGGCAAAGTGAGTGATGCTTTCTTCGATCTCATACCTGTGATGGATGCGTCTGCCACTGGACTTTATAGTGCACTTACTAGTGCCTTTCAGAAAGCGAGTGTTCCGTACAAAGACAATCTCATTGGATTTGCTGCAGACGGCGCAAGTGTCATGATGGGTAACAAGCACTCTCTGATGACACTGCTCAAGAAGGTTATTCCAAGCTTGCTTATGCTTCAATGCACGTGTCATTCATTTCACTTGTGTGCGTCTTACGCCTGTTCAAAACTTCCTCGTGTGGTTGAAGATCTCGTGGGCTATTTCAGCCCAAGTCCTAAAAGAATGGACATGTTAAAGAAATTTCAGAATCTTCTTGAACTGAAGCCCCACAAGCTGCTCCATCCAAGTCAAACAAGATGGCTCTCCCTACTTGCTGCAGTCGACCACTTTCTAGAGCAGTACGATGCACTGGAGGCATATTTCGCATCTGCGACTTCCGCAGACAGGCTTCTGGCATCTGAGACAATTCACAAGAGGCTGCAAGATCCTGTGAACAAGCTGGTTTTACTGTTCCTCAGCTTCGCTCTGCCTGTCTTTAACAACTTAAATAAGCAAATTTAAAGTGATGCCCCACAATTCCACAAGCTCTTGAGAAGTGCAGAAGCTTGTGTGAGGACAATTATGGATTGTTATCTCAAGTGATCCTACACACAGGGAGTAGAGGTGTCTAAAGTAGAATTCAGAAACCCCAATTGCTTTCTACCTATGGAAGACGTGTACGTCGGTGGGCAAGCAACTGCACTCTTGTCATCCAGTGAATGTGCACTTACTGCAGAAAAATCTCAGTTCTTTCGTTTGAGATGCCTCGATTTTTATATTTAGAGCGTCGACCAAATTCTGAAGCGGATCCCTTTTCAAGAATCTGTTTCGAGACATTTCGAACTGCTTGATCCAGCTGTGTGCATGAATTGATCAGCAGCGTCTATTGCACCATTGGCACAGGCCTTCCCGAATTTAGTCTCGGGCAAAGCCATGCAGGCTTTGGACACTGAGTGGCGATATTTAAGAAATGCTGACATCCCTGCAAGCAAAGAATCTTCGTTGCACGAGTTCTGGGGAACAGTGTTTACTCACAAACACTGTGATGGAAGCGCCGCCTTTCCTGTATTGACAGAGTTCGTGTCGGCTGTACTGTGTTTGCCACATTCCAGTGCAGCTGTTGAACGAGTGTTTTCTGCTGTCAACAACATGAAAACAAAGCTGCGGAATAAGTTGAGCACTGAGACTATTTGTGGCCTTCTTCATACAAAACGCCTCCTGACATCTTCAGCATGCCATAATTTCAACATTGACAGAGAGCTGATGATGAGGATGCACAATTTGCACAAAGAGCAGGTCAGGTCCACCTGAGACATGTTCACACACAATAAAGCTTCTTTGCGCAAGCTCGAAGGGGCTCATCGTCTTTGTTTTCATGCCTGAAACACTAAAGCTACAATGCGCTAAGTGCCATCAGAAATCAGAGTCTTGAATCGTGCTGCGTTGACCATAGAGTTATATGGCGTTGACACCTTCGGGACGCCCGGGTTCTTCTAACTCACCACCAGTAATCTCGCAGTCATTATTTTTGCAACTTCATGAAAGCTATAATACTCTACGGTAGATTACTAATATCAGCGCTGAATTTACGATGCAAAAACGAAGCGCAAAGACTAAAATTTAAAATCTACTGACTATCTACTGATATTGCTTGAAAAAATGCTACGATATTTTTGTGTGTCGTGGCAACACTGGTTGAAGCATCCTGAACAGTGACGTCAGTGTCCAACTCGGTGCCAAGGAACGGAAACAGAACGTAAATTCGTTCACACAAATAACACCACATTAGGTTATTTAGCGAGAATACATGAATCTTGGAGCAATAAGAAACGTTTTCAACAAAGAAAGCGCCATCCACAAATATGATGGCACCAGCCTTCTACCGCACGCAATATTGCATGGTAGGATCGTAGAATTGCACTAGGCCTCAAGACATGAGAATTGAACAAGAAGTCGGTGGTTTTAAGCTGCCCATCGTTGCAAAGTGTGCAGGTGCGCAGGTACGCGTGGCAACTTACGGACACGTAACGGGTACTTTACCAATTTGCAAAGGAAGAATTGTGGCGAAGTGGGCACTTTGCGACTCTTCTTTTAGTAGGAATTCTATAGCATAGTTTGAAAGTACCAATGTTACGCGCACAAACGTAAATTTTCTTGCGGTGCCATCGAGGGCGATGCGCACGCGACTGAATAATGCTGTCGTTTTCCAGCTCTCAAGTCAAAGCTCAAGCGTCCTCCAAGTATTATTGCTCCTTTATGTACAGAAAAAAGTCACAGTTTCGCCGCAAGGGCACAGTAACGAATGCGACAGCAAGAAATTTGAATGTCACACGAAAAATGAGAAACAGCTCGATAGTTGCACCGCGCAGCTGAAGCACATGAACTAACAACTGTCGCAGTTACGTCTTTGTGCTTGAGCAACGCGCTGCAAGTGTCGGAAACGGAGAATCAGATGCTATTAGATATTGTTTTTTGTTCTTTTTAACTGCGGCGCGTGGAGTGACCCCCTGAGTTTTCTGCCACATGGGGGCGTCTGATGTAAGGTGTGCCTGGCGTTCTCATTTTTGCCCTTCCACATCGCGAGTTGGGTACAGTAAACGGCCACTTTGTCGTGCGCGTCTCGAGGGCAGTTTTCAAACTGAAAGAAAGTTAGGAGAATTGCGTGATAGAGAACATGCTCAAGCTCCTCCGAGATTTGCTTACCACCAGCGGTAAATTGTGTATATAAATGGCTGTTTCATTCTTTATTTATTTCTTTATTTAGAAACAACACTGAATTGTCCAAATGGACACGGCTCAAAGCGAACATTGCCTCACTGGGCCGTGCCACTCATACACCAGCAGCAGCAGAAAGACGACATTTTGTAACGTAAAAGCATACATGAAAGGCACTGACTACGGTGACGGGGCCCGTCAGCGCAGTACCGTCGTAAAAGTGACGGGGCCCGTCACCGTAGTGCGAATTGTAATAGTGACGGGGCCCGTCATAATAGCGAAGTACTTATAGTGACGGGCCTCGTCGTCGTAAAGCGGTGACTACGGTGACGGGGCCCGTCAGCGCAGTACCGCCCTAAAAGTGACGGGACCCCTTTACCGTAGATTTTTGGTCGTTGATGTTCATGGCGTAGTTGGTTGGCGCGCTCTCCATAGTGTTATGGCTGCAGGTCGTCAGTTCGATTCCTCCCGATTTTCTTTTTTTTTTGTCAGGTTATGCGTCAACGTCAACGTTACTGTTCTGATGGAGTCGTAACATTTTCGTTCATGTCTGCGGCGGTTAGAGAGCCCTAGCGTTCGGATGATGCGTTGTTCCTATGCGACCTCGGTTCTAATCGCGCTGAATAAGAAAATTTTTTGCGTCTTTTTTTTCTTATTTCAACATTGTTTCACAATACCGTCCCGAGCTTCAAGCTAGTCAACACTAGTTACTCCTTCGTGGTAGCACGGACTTAGCGTGGGAGAGCGGAGCCCGTTAATCAGCATGTCGCTGTGCCGCTGACGCTGCATATCAGCATGCCGCCAATGTCACTGCGTCGCTGCTCCCCCCCCCCCCCCGAAATGTTTTCGTACTGACGTGCACCGCCGACCAAAACAGCCGCCTGCGCCTGAAGTCTTCCTGGATTTTTTCTAGAATTGCTTTCCATGGGCGAAAGAGACCTCGGAGGGAACATTGCTGATTTGACTGGCTGTCCTCGCTGTGCCCATCATGGCATGCGCAGCGCATGACCGTCAGCGGCGGACGGTATTGTGAAACAATACTGAAAAAAGAAAAAAAATGGAAACATTTTCTTATTCAGCGCGATTAGAACCAAGGTCGCATAGGAACAACTAGGCTTGTGCGAATAGTAAATTTTAGGTCCGAAGCGAATTCGAAGCAACTTTGAGTAGTAGCAGGATTTGACTTTCGGTCAAATGCAAGTGATAACCTGTAAAATATGTTAATTAAAATTTACTATAATTAGAGCATATAAACCGGTATAACAATAAGCTTTTAAACTTGAAGAATGATAAATCGATGTGAGGGTAATACAGTAAAACCTCATTAATTCGAACTTTTATTTCGAAATCCCGCATAATTAGAAGGATTTCTATGGCCCTGTATTTTTCAATGTAAATCTGAGTGGATAATTTGAAGCGGCAGTGAGTACCAGCCCGGTTAATTCAAAAACTTTGGGTGCCATGTGCCAATTCCCGATCCCGATTTAGCCGCAAATCCGCAGAAACGATGGCCCTTAGGAGCCACAAGGCAATGCAATGTAGCGATACTAATGAGTTACAAGTGAAGCATCCCAGCCTCGCTGCTGCCAGCGCAAGAAAAAAACAAAACAAAGGCGGTCTCGTGCCAACTGTAATGTACGCCTGCGGAAAAGAAACGTGCTTCACTGCAACACAGCGGTGACACGCGGGCAGCATGACGAATGCTTCTCTCAACGTCAGTGCGTCATGATTTAACCATTCTTTCAGGCAAAATAGAGAAATTAATAAAGGGCGGTCTGACGGAATTCGCGATGTGTGTGAACCTCCGATTGGCGGTTGCTACGGCAATTTGCGCACTTGCACTGCTGGCGGAGTACTTGCCCGCAACGCCTACTTCGAAAACTCAGTTCGAAAGCTTCAATGATCCTCTTTTTCCACCCAGAACACATCGCGAATTCTGTCACACTGGTCATTATTACATTCTTTATTTTACCAGAAAGAATGGGCGAGTGGCCGCATCATGACGCACTGACGCTGCGAGGAGCAGGTGACATGCTGCCCGTGTGTCACCACTGTGTTGCAGCGAAGCACGTCTTTTTCACAGGCGCGCATTTCAGTTGACCACGAGACCGTTTTTTTTTCCTCTTTCTTTTTTTTCTTGCATTGGCCTCAGCGAAGCCCGCCGTTTCCCCGGTTTAGCGGCAAAATTCGGACCAAGTATTGCTGGAAAGAACCCTTGTAGCCGCAAACTAGCAGGCACAGCAAACGACCACCTCTGATTACTTCCAGTAATACAATGTTCCTTGCATCCCGCCTTTTGTATGTTTGGTTAATTCGAAAACCCGCTTAATTAAATTTGTCACAGTCCCAGTGACTCTGAATTAACAAGGTTTTACTGCATGTTCATTTAACATTGAAGTGGGGCTTCGCGGCAGTGCGGATTTCTACTGGAAAGGTGTGTTCACGGTAAAGCACACCTCTACTGCAGTGAAACCACCTTTACAGGGGGTTACATGCGGTTTTATATATGTCTATTCGTTCATTTCGAATACTTCGAAATTTCCTAAAATTTAAATTCGTTTCGAAGCGAATTCGAATACTGTAATGTTCGTTCGAATATTCGAACTGCTCGAATATTCGCACAAGCCTAGGAACAACGCATCATCCGAACGCTAGGGCTGTCTAACCGCCGCAGACATGAAGGAAAAAGTTACGACTCCGTCAGAGCAGTAACGTTGATGTTGACGCATAACCTGAAAAAAAAAAAAAGGAAGGAAAAGCGGGAGCAATCGAACTGACGACCTGCAGCCCTAACACTCCATAGAGAGCGCGCCAACCAACTACGCCATGAACGCTTTTTTTTTTCTTTATTGCCTCACACAAGTAACTACTAGGCCACGAACGCCACACGACGAGGGCGTCTAAAACGACCAAAAATGTACGGTAAAGGGGCCCCGTCATTTTTACGATGGTACTGCGCTGACGGGCCCCTTCACCGTAGTCACCGCTTTACGATGACGGGGCCCGTCACTATAAATACGTCGCTATTATGACGGGCCCCGTCACTATTACAATTTACACTAAGGTGACGGGCCCCGTCACTTTTACGACGGTACTGCGCTGACGGGCCCCGTCACCATAGTCAGTGCCTACATGAAAATCCATCACTACAATTTTTTTTGCACAGATGAGATCTACAATTCATCAAAATCAAAGGCGATAATCGAAAAGAAACAAAAAAAACATCAATTTTATACAGTTGGACAGGTACTTAGCACTAAAAGGTAGAAACAAAAATATAACAAATGATGCACGTGTACTTACAGAGCCTTCATATTATTCGCCATAATTACGCCGGCGCATGCATGGGGCATGGTTGAGTTGTTTAATGCAGCGGACTGGGGCGCGAGGGGTCGATGGTTTGGAATCCCTGGCGGTTGCTTCGGAACTTTTCGGTGCTGCTTTATTTTCTTCGTGCCGCTTATATATATATATATATATATATATATATATATATATATAATATATATATATCTACAGAGATATAGATATATATACAAATATATGCATATCTGCGACATGACGGCGACCGCAACCATCAGCCAAAAGTGCCCATATATCGCACTAAAACATTGACTCTATACGTAGAAGATGTTTTCCTGGTTGCTTCCCCTATAAACATGATTAGCATTTGCATTTAATTAAATACGTACGAAAAGTCAAAAACAGGAGGAGGTTGGTGACTGTAGGCAGTCAAAATGTATTCAAAGATCAAATGGTCAGCATGATGGGAAAAAGTTCGAAGCGGTCATTGTCATTTAGCAGGTTTGGCAGGTCTGTACTCTGCAAAATGGGAAGCGTTGTAAATGACCTCCATAAAACTGAACAGATCTTGAGACAGAACAAAACTGAAACGGGAGGAACACAGCAGAATTACTCATATAATAAGAGATATGTCCCAGCAGCTGCAATAATGCTGTGTAGTTTTATGCATGCTACGGGCTTATCACAGAATGGGTATTTCTCCTACAATTTTGGTATTAACGGGAGAGCGTTAAAGAGCTCGTTTCGTAGAAGTTCTGGCGTCGGCGTCGGTGTCGGTGTCGGCGTCATTGGTTGCAAGCGAAAACTCAGCGTTGTTCGTGAGCGAAAATTATCGGTTCGAGTGAGAATCTAGCCCAGGACTTCTGCGTATTAAGCAGGTGTTCCACCACAGAGCCGCGCAGATGCTTGAAAATGTTCGGTAAAAAACACTCCAGTAGTGTTGTGTGGTACAAGGAGTGCCATTAAGACATACTATAGTGCGCGATGAACGTGTACAACCATACCAAGCTTCAAAAGATGTGAATTCTGCAACGACTGTTGGTTTAAATGTCCAACAATTACTAAGCACGCAGGCACAAGTAATGATCATTAGCAACATTCAGAAGCTTGATGGTTTTTCAATGAAAATTGATCAACCAACGTTCAATACGCTGAAGTGGAGCACGTGAAACACGTGAAAGAATGATAGAGAAAGAAGGAGATAGATAAAAAGAAAGAGAGGAGGAGAGATAGAAAACGGTACAGAGATACAGAAAACAAGAGAGAAATAAAAGGAATAAACACACACAAAGATAAAAGGAAAGAAATATAAAGAGCGAGAAAGAAAGAAACAGACATGAAAAAGAGATACAGAAAAATAGAGAGCAAGACTTACACAGAAGTCAAGAAAGAAATAAGCAGAAGAAAAGAACGAGAGAGCGAAAGATGCTGACAGGGCGAGAAAAACAGAAAGACAGAGAAAGACATAGGACGAGATATGAAGAGATAGACGGAAACACACGGAAAAGTGATAGAAAAAACCACGAGCAAGAGAGAAACAGAAAGAAATAGAGAAATAAACTATGATAAAGAGCAAGAGAAGAAAGAAAAATAAAGACAGAAAGATCGAGAAACAGAAAGAAATAGAAAGAAAGAAACAAAAGCACCAGTACAAAAACATATACAAGAAACAGAGAAAGAATGATAGGAAACGAAAGAAAATAATGCGAAACAAGCAAGGCCACCCAGTTCCGCACTTCCACCAGGCTTGGCACGACTAGAGCAAAGGTGCCATATTTTGTTTCAGTGATAAATTCATATTAGGGAGCTTGATGGTATTTTTTAAATTAAACGTCGTTGGACAAAATTCAATACTGCTCAACAAATTCCCGCTACCACACATAAGGGACCGTCGAGCGCGCCAACGAGAAGTCACCTGCTATGTAGCGCGTGCATCTCTCGTTGCAGGCGCGCGAACGTCTGCCAGCGGCGACCAAGCGCCAGACAGACGCGAGCTCAAGTGAAGAGGTGGCCTGCAGCTGTCACTGCTAGTCAGGACAGACGTGGCACAGTGACGTATGCTAGCGAGATGTGCGGCACGTGGTACCTTGGCGCCTCCACACCCGAATGGGGCGAAGTCAGCAATTATGTCTCGCGCCGGACAATAAGGCCTGGCGTCGTAGCCCAGGCTGCCATGTTACCGTTTAGCGGCGGTTCCCACCAATTGAGTGGCGCCTGACCGGAACAGCGCTCTAGCTGGGAAACGAGACGCCAAAGGGAAGGGCTGTCTATATACGAAGAAGCAAAAAAAGGTAAACTATGGTTCCCACATTGGAGAGGGAAGGTATTCATGAAGTTCTCACATAGCGTGATTTTTGTCATTTATAATCTTTTACTATGCGGTGTTGGGTTCTTCTCTGAATATGCTGATCATGCACTGCATTTATCCCACATGCAACTAAGTCAGCTTCATATTGACATGAACATACTTTTTACGATTTGGCTTGCGGACCTTTGGTAATAAGTGTGCTGTCCTTCTGTCGCAGGCTTCATCTTTCGAAAATCTATTGGCATGAATGTGCCCATAAATTTTCTCTCTTCGCCAATTCTCATCGCCGGGAGCTCAATAAGTGAACAGAGGGCCGCGCTTCTCGTTCGGCGCTCGCGTTGTAGCCAGCAATGATTACAGTCGGAGTACCGTCTCCTTCCCGAAAACACCAGGGAGCCAATGAATTTGACCTCGAGCGAAGCGACCATGACAGCAGTTACTGCATGATCAATCCTGCTCTAACAACCCAGGGAGCCGCAAGTCTTCCGCGGATCATCACTGTAAGACCGGGAAAGCTGGCTTGAGGCGTACGATCGGCTGGCCGATTTCACTAATTGTAACAGCGAAGACAAGCTACGCCATGTATATTTTGCCCTCGACGAAGCCGCTATGACGTGGTTCGAGAACTGAAAGTACAGGCTGACGACATGGGATCTCTTTCGCGCAACATTTCTGGCCACGATCACAAGTGTTGTTTGTAAGGAAAGAGCCTAAACCCTGTTAGAGACCCATGTACAGCGCTCCCGAACAAAAGCATCGCGATCTGCACCACAGAAATGACCCGATTGTTCCAACACGCCAACCCCGCGGTGCCAGAGGAAAAAAATATTCGTTTCCTGATGCGATGAATGAAGCAAGATCTCTTTCACGAAGTTATACGCAAGCCGCCCAAAACAGTCACGGAATTCATTTCATAGGCCACAATAATTAAGAAGGCCCTAAAAAAGGCACTACAAAAGCGCAAGCGCTGGGCAGCCACGACCTGCGAGAGACGATCAGGGCGGTCGTGCGTGAAGAACTGCGAAAGATGCTTCCCGGACCGCAGTCCCAGGTGCATTCCATAGCCGGCGTCGTAGGCGAGAAACTTCAGCAGAAGCTAGGAGTTTCTGCTCTGCCGCGCTGTGAGCACTTCGCGCAATGGCCAAGGCCCCGCACCGTAGCAGTTCCGTCGCCGGACACCGCCATCACCTCCAATGTCATCTCTCCCGCCTGTGGGCCAACGGTACGCTCTATGAAACACCGACGTTGGTCACACCCCTCACCCCCGTCCGCTCTGATACCACTGTCGAGAAACCGGCCACAGCTACCGCCGCTGCCGCTACCTCGAAATGGGCCTGCGTGACTGCCATCAACGCGCCATGTCCAAAGCGAGCTGAATGTCCACGGGACATCGCCGACTATCTCACCGCATTTGAGTGGAGATCTCCACGGGACGCTATCACCAGGCCGATATCTCTCATTGCTACGCCCACAGTACAGCGGCCCTACCCGGAGCCGTTCTACGAGTCCATATCCGCAAAACAGCAACCGATGGAGGTGCGGTTGTTGTACGAAGAAACCGAAGATCATCTCTCGCCACGTCGACGTCGTGACTACGTACGCGTCAGAAGCCGAAGGAAGCTCTCATAACGAAACTTCGCAGCCGGAAGAAGAACTCATGACATCAGGTGCGACCAGCGGAATAAACCAACGTAGCCGTGAACCGCCGCCATGACCTCACCTCAACGCAAGGCGACGAACAAGCGACCTCTGCGTTCTCATCGACGGCCACGTCAACGCTCTCGTCGACACTGGAGCCAAGTATTCCGTCGTCAGTGGGCCGTGCGCCGCAAAGTTGAAGAATGGTGAGACTTCTTGAGCAGACCTCGATAACCGGACCGCTGGAGGCCACCTAATAACGCCGTCTGGAGTCGGCACCGCTATAGTCACCATCAGTAATCGCACTTACCCTGCGAGCTTCGTAACTACCACATTGATCCAGGTTGTCATACTTGGCACGGACTTCTTCAACCATTGCAGCTTCGCCATAGACTTAAGCTATATACTGCCACCTTTTTGGAAAACTTTTTAAATTTTGATCCAAAACAGATTCCTTTGTGTCTGCCCAGGGCTGTTGAAAAGTGCACTTGAAGAATGTTAGGCAACAAGCGAGAGTAATCAAATGTTAATTACTGAAATTACGTAAAACATGCCCATCACCCGAAGACTCATAAGTACCCATTCTTTGATGTAAAAAATGGCATTGCTGCAATTAAACTGCACATGCTGGCTGTGCAATGAACTAAATTGTTCGCGCATTTGTCAATATTAGGAGTAGTAGGGCCAATAAACCTATAATAGGTGTAATTTTCGTTGGTTGCATTTCAGTCATAACCTTATAACAAGTAAAATTAGTCGTGGTTTTCAATTATCCTTGTTTATTGCATAGACTGATGCTCAAGAAAGAAGCTTTGGAAGGTTCATCGAAAAATATTGGTTCATTTAAAATGTCTGACTTTTTGCGCTACAAAAAAAAGTGAAAATGAAGTTTTGAGAAAAAGAAGAAGCAAGTTTTTGAAACGTGTTACACACAAACACACACACACACACACACACACATATATATATATATATATATATATATATATATATATATATATATATATATATATATATATATATATATATATATATATATATATATATATATATATATATATAATATTAATGAGAACTAACAGACAATAACGCCAAGGAAAGTATAGGGGATGTTATCTGTAGTATTTAGAATATAAATGTGAAGAAAGTAAAGTGGACGAAAATATAACTTGCTGCCGGCAGGGACCGAACCTGCGACCTTCGAATAACGCGTCCGATGCTCTACCACTGAACTACGGCGGCGGTCATCCTCCCGTCCACTTTATGGGGTATATATGTGCATTTAAACGTTGGAGTGTTAGTCAGCGCCAATCGCAGCCATGGCGGCGAGTGTGGAACACTCTTTTCCTGCCTTTCTGCCGTCACGTAGCACGTGATCTTTTTACGAGCTGGCTGCTGACCAATAATATCTCGCATACTACCTGAAGGCACCAAGTCTGCCAGAACGAGACCCTTGCTATGAATGAAGGGAAGAAGATGACTCTTAAGGGCTCGTTTTCTTTGTTAGACACAATATTAATGAGAACTAACAGACAATAACGCCAAGGAAAGTATAGGGGGTGTTATCTGTAGTATTTAGAATATAAATGTGAAGAAAATAAAGTGGACGAAAAGATAACTTGCCGCCGGCAAGGACCGAACCTGCGACCTTCGAATAACGCGTCCGATGCTTTACCACTGAGCTACGGCGGCGGTCATCCTCCCGTCCACTTTATGGGGTATATATGTGCATTTAAACCTTGGAGTGTTAGTCAGCGCCACTCGCCGCCATGGCTGCGAGTGGCGCTAACAGCCACCAGGCTAAGAGCTGCGACCATCGTTACCTGACACGAGTTCACAGTGAGATTGTTTAGCTGTTCCTATTTCTTGACATATGCAACTGACGTATACAGTCTCACAGTCCAAAAAACAGCGCATGGGCCTACATAGGCATACTTAGGAACACGCTGCCAGATGATCCGATTAAAACATTAATTAGGGTATTGGGGTTTTTCCGCAGACACATTTCGTCAAAATATATCATCAGAACGGAGGCCTGCATACACAGACTTCACTTCGTTCAGCGTGTCTGTAAAATCCTCCCCTCTGATTATATCGTCCTGTGCCCAGAGCTTTCACCCGGTTCTAGGCACATCGACTTTTCACACTTTGCGTTCCGGCCTTTGTTTGTCTCGGAACTTAGCCATATCTCGTTATATTTTGTAATATATTCTTTAATACAACAATTTTGGTGCACTGAATAGACCAAAAACAGCTTTCACAATGGTAGTACAACACGTAGGTGTGGTATAAACATAGTGTCACTTCGTGTGCCCTCACATGGCAATTTGCGCAGTTTCAATATTGAATGGTCGCAATTCCCATTGCTCACTCGTATTAAGCTTTAGCATACTTCATACCACACAATTGATAATGTATGCTGTGTATCTGAGCACAAATATGAGATTGTTTTACTCAGGTTTTTCGTCACGAAATGTCAGTTTCGGTTAAAGGGAGGTCTATCTGTAGTTCGTGGTGGGAATCGTTGCGCATTCAATCGGACGAACACAGGATGGAAAGGCCAAGGTAAACGGATTCCTTGCTGTTTCGAATGTCTTCCAAACGGATTCCTTCCAAGGTTCCTCCCCGTGTTCGTCCGATTGAATGCGCAGCGATTCCCACCACAGACACGCACCAACTAGCCCACCAAGAAGTTCTTCTAAAATACTATCTGTAGTTGTAAAGGCCAACATAGGTCTTGAACAGAACCAGATATAGCCGTTATTTTTACTGCAGCACAATTCCGAATGTGTGTAGATTTGTCAAATATAAAAAAGGGAAGTTCGCTTTTAAAACAAATATCGTTTTCACGGGTGGTAACATACCCTAGGAACCACGTCCAAAACTCTATCGTCAGACAAAGCAACACCGCTGGATCCGTACCCAGGTTACGATGAAATCAACGTACTCGAAGATCAAGTCACCATTTAACTCGCTCCAGCGTCATAACTCCCATCGGTACCGAAAAGTCTGATGAAATCGAAGGTGGCGTCGAGAGCGATCAGCGTTTGCTGCTGGACCATGACACTTGCGTCACAAGAGGCATGGCTCGGTTGCATGGAGGAAAAGGAAGCGTGATGCTAACGAACATCAACCAGGAATACAGACACCGGGGCAGGGGCACGACGATTCCATACATGCAAGGAAACGTGACTGTGAGCGACTGTGAGCGTGACTGTTGGTATTTTCAGATTCTGACGAAGCTACAATGATGACGCCAATACATCGACCATCATTCGACGTCAACCCGAGCCTTGCTGCTCACTTGCAGCAACAGCTGCGATGCCTTTTGCTGGAATACAGTGACTGTTCGTCGTCGTCACCTAGGGTTCGACAAACGCTCCTTGCTAAGCACCGTATCATAACAGAAGAGAATGCTCGACCACTCCGTCAGAGGCCCTACCTGGTGGTGACGTGAGAATGAGAAGCTCTAAAGCGAGAAGTCGACCAAATGTAGCAGGATGACATAATACAACCTTCGAAGAGTTCGTTGGCATCACCAGTAGTCTTGGTTTGTACTCTGGATCACTGGCTGGATTGTCATCGCCTGAATAAGATCACGAAGAAAGGCGTATATCCATCAAACTCCTGCGGGTATACGACGTTTTGGATCAACTCTGTCACGGAAAGTAGTTTTCTTAAGTGAAGCTGAAGACGGTCTATTGGAAAATTATGGTCGACGGTAGATACCGCAAGAAGACCGCCATATCAACACCCGACGGCCTGTGTGTGTTCAAGGCCATGCCATTTATCGCTACTCTTTGTGTTCAAGGTCATGCCGTTATCATTACTAGCGCACCTTTATGGCAACGTTCGAAAGTGAATGGAAATCGTAACCTACATTTATATTAGGACATCGTTATCATGTATGCTGCAACAATTACTCAGTAACATATTTCTGAAACATGTCGCCCATGCTGCCCGTGATGCAACAAAACACGTGCTTTCATTTTTCATGATTTTCGTATAAAATAGTGCAAAGGAGAAGGAAATGAACTGACCTTGAGTGATGGGAGAGGCCTGTAGTTTGAAGAATCCGCACATCCAACGGATGGTAAATGCACAACAAGGCGATTGCGTCTGTCCCCCCAGCTTAGCAGAAAGGAAGCTACGAGACCTTGAGTCGCAGGCTAAGGCGTCCATTTCACCACAGGAAATGTTACGGGACAAGGCCGAACTCGCAATCTGCGTAACACCAATAGACAGTCACTACAGAGTAATGCACTTCCATGCAGATCCACGACTGCTCTCTTCTTTAGTCTGTCAACCCCCTTCCCCATCCCTACACAGAGTAGCTCTCTTCTTTAGTCTGTCAACCCCCTTCCCCATCCCTACACAGAGTAGCATGCCAGCGGTTATATACTGACGCCGGCAAAAATCTCTGTTTTTCCAATAAAGAGTCTCTCTCTCTCTCTCTCACGACTGCTGAACATGCCGCGAAGTAAATTCTTCACAGCCCCGTTCTTATTTTGCCCGAATCACGAAGCTCACAAAGCCCGAAATAAAGCGAGCGGAGACGAGTGGAGCAAGCAAGACCAGCACATCCGCATTCCGCATGCTGAACTCCAATGACCGCGCAGTTGCATGCTGCATCAGCACTACGAAGTTCGCCGGGAAGGTAGACTCTTATCGCTGCGAGCAAAGAGGTACACCATCCGGGGTATCAAAGTTTGAGCTCTTCATAAGCGCTGTTGGAATGTCAACACCTCACAAATTTATCATTTTGGGCGTCGTTGCTCATGGGGCGCAGGTTCCAGTGGTTGCAATGGTTTCTGCGCAGGGCAAATGGGGAAGCTAGCGCATGCTTTTCATCAGTAAGATTATCCTAAAATGTAGGCAGTTGCACTCAACGTAAAAGCTCTCGAAAGTCTGCAGCAGTGATTCGCCTGCTCTTCTGCGGCGCTCGCGCTCACAACCAATTGCGTGCTGGCGTTCCAAACATGCAGCCTGCTCGGCATCCATGATGGTAACGGAGACCACAATTTATGACGCAGTGCAGCGCCACCTTGACGAGTTCCAAGGCCTATGCGCTGCTTATATCATGTCACAGGCATTGTCTGACGAAGAGGGACGCTATTGGCCGGGGCTGCGTCGGACGGGGGCTCCGCCTGCGCTATACGACTGGCAGCTGTGTCTTTCTCGTCTCTTGAACAGCACAACGGTGGTAAATCGAGCTAGTTGGTTGTTCAATAACAGCGGAAAAAATGACCGACGAACATGCAGAGACTAACGAGCGCTGACTTCCAAATCATTTATTTGTGAGGAAACACAAAATTTGTAGCAGTGACATATCACACAAAAAAGATATCACATCGTGCACAGAAAACCCTTTTCTCTTGAACTTTTTAACTTTTGAACAAGTGCTGACGCACTAATCAGCAAACTTATCAATCAAGACAGCTTCTCTAATTCCGCGTGTCATCTGTTTCCGGTTTTTAGAGGCGACAACCTACTTGACATACAAAGGAACGCATCCGCAGCGAGTACAATGATGTGCTAGGTTTCCTGCCATACATTTTTGAAGAGTCTACTCGTGCTCAGATAATCTGGTATTGAGGCACCTGCCGGTGTGGCCTATGTAGTGTTTGCCGCACGATAACGGTACTTGATATACCACGTTCACCTTGCACTGGACAAACCTAATCTTGTGGCCTAATAGTACCTACTGCAACATTTTTGCGGTTCAGGTCAGGGATACTGGAAATGTTCGATCAATTATCAGATACAGAAAATACAACACCAGCTTTATTAGCTCACATTGCTGTTTTGTTCATGTTCAACTTGTGCGAAAGAGTGCGCAAATATGTAAGAACTGCGGTTATTTGCTTTCCTGCTGACACCCTGGAAGACGATCGCTCAGACTTGTGCTCACTGCTGAGCATACCCTCAAGTATTGATGTTAACAAAAACTTGTCAAACGAGCGTTTGTTAAGCGGTGAGGTTGTCTGTAAGGCTTTCGGTGATAACTTGAGAACATTTTTTTAGCGCAATAGTGAATCATAGCTTAGCTATTCTTTGCTGGACGAATTTTTAGTGCAGATAGGAATACTAAGTAAAGGTTTGATGACGCGCGGATTATATACAACATGTGTGTTGTCAGTAAATGTCAGTTTAAGGTCTAGAAATGTGAAAGTGTTGTTTGCTACCGTTTCAATCGTGAATACCAATGAATTCAGAACTTTCTGGAAGATTGCCAACACATCTGCTACTTCGGCTTTCCGCGTAGCGCAAGATTGTCAACACATCTGCTACTTCGGCTTTCCGCGTAGCGCTGAAGTCAAAGAATACAAAATAATCGTCTACAAATCTAAAAACACAAAATACGTCAGTTATATTTACACGCGTGGAAGTGCGTTTGTAAAGTGAAGCTAAAACCATATAGCTATGTACGGGTTCAAGGCAGGGACCAATGCACATGTCTAGCTTCTGAATATAAAGGCAGTCCACCCACCACGATGTAGTCGTGCTTGTCGTTGGCATTCTGAGCACATGATTTTGAACACTCTGGTGGCATGACCCAGCCAAAGCAGAAGATATGCAAAGAGCTTGGCCTAGACGGCACTCAGGAGATTTTTCGGCTTGATGTGACACGAGAGCATGTGGGATCAACACACAGCCACTGCAATGAGCAATACTTTTCGAGCAGGGTCAGAAGGACAACAGCCTAAATAGCCCGCAAAACTGGAGATGAACTTCAGAATGGTGGTAAATCGTGCTAGGTGGTTGTTCATAATGGTAAAATACCAGCGCAACAACGATGCGCGAACACAAATACACAAATGCGCGTTGACTTCCAAGTGGTTTATTTATGCAGAAACACCGAATTTGTAGCACTGGCGTATCACAAACACATATTGACATCATGCGCAGAAAACCATTTTCGTCATGAAGAAGAGCTATTGAAGAAGTACTAACGCATTTGTCATCAAGCTTACCAATCAAGTCAGCTTCTATAATTCCTCATGTCATCAGTTCCCGCTTTCTTCAGACGGCACCACACTTGACATAAAATGAAATGCCCCCGGGTAAAACAAGTATGAGCTAGATTGCCTAGCTTATATTTTTCGACATTGCACTTCTGCTCGGAAGATCTGAAATTGAAACACCAGCACGTCTGTCCTGTGGTGAGTTTACCATACCATAACGGTAGGCGATATACAACGTTCACTGTGCACTTGACACTCTTAATTTGTGCTCAATATGTTTTTGCGGTTCGGGTCAGTGATCTTGCAAATCTTAGAGAACTTATCAGGTGCAGAAAGTGCAACAGGACCGTTGATAGCTCCATGAGCTATCTTTAACTGATTGTGCGAAAGAGTATGCAAATATGGAAAAGCTGCGCTTGATCGCTTTTCTGCTACACCCTGCAAGGCGCTCGCTCAGACCTGTGCTCCTTTCTGAGCATACCCCCAAGTATTGGGGCTAACGAATATTTGGGAAACTGCGCGTCAGTTAAACGAATAGCTTGACTGTTAAGGCTCTCGGTCGTGACATAGAAGATGGCTTTTTAGGCCAAATTTGTGAAACATATCTCAGCAATGCTTTGCTTGACGACTTTCGAAAGCGCGGAGTCATACTGAACGAAATGTTTGTTAGCGCGCGGTACAAGTGCGTTCGTCAGTAAATGTCAGTTTAAGTCTAGAAATCTGATAGTTCTTTGCTACCGTTCCAAGCGTGTGCTACCGTTTCAACTTCCTTGAATATTGCCAATATATCGGCTACGTCGGTTTTTCAAGAAGAGCTCATGTCAAACAATTCTAGAAGTGTTTTCATTGGAATAATTGTGTGTATGTTAGTATGTATCTATATCTCTGCGTACGTCAATATACTGCGTCCTTCGATATTTATAAATTCCAGGTTTCATGGATGATGGTGAGATTGCACCCGTTATTTTTGTTTTGTTAACCACCAGAACTAGTCGCAAAAACTCAGTCAGAGGTTGTTAAAATCTTCTGCAATATCCGCCTTTTTTCCGCCTTTCGCAGTTTCGGCGATGATCCTAGGCTTCTCCTGAAGCATCGAAAACTTACGCTTTTCAATAGGAGGCCGCCAAGCAACACTGCAGGCATTCAAAGCGCGGGAGATCGGTGCGTGCACAATAGAGACGCGCGTCAGCAAGCAGTTGTGCAGTCGATAGAATATCTGTCAGCATGACGTCACTTTCAATATGAATGTCGTCACCTGAAGCATCATTTGCCGACGTAGTTGCTTACGGGGGCGTCAGAAAAAAAACTGTTCTGAGCGAAAAAAAGAAGTGTGGTCGCGATCACCATCATCCAACCGTATGTAAAGAACAACTGTCGCCACGATGCTTCCTGGCAGAAACGTATGCGGCTGACATGTGCAATGAGCGGTGCTGCATTTTTTGGACTTTCGTGCTACCAAATTAGCCCATGTGTCGGAAATGATATTACGGGTCACTGCCTGAAATTTTCGTTATTGCGGGAGTGCTTTTTAAAAGCTCTTCGCTGTGGAGAGGGAGCAATTGCATTCAACTCTATGGACATTCGCCCGGGCCGCCAGATGTAATCGTTGCGTGTATAATTTGGTTCTTGAGGGCGTCAGCTGTACTACATCAGCCACAAGAAACTCTACATTTCTAAATTCTTTTCTAAATTGAAAAGCTTGGTCAACATGAGAGTAAATATTTACATCTACTGTACCTAAAAAACAATAATGGGAATGCGCTAGAGGACACGCTCTTTACACCAGCTTCTAGCTATGTTCGTTTAGTGTGTACATATAAACCGCCAGCAGGTAACGAAAAAAACAAAGGCAAAATATATACTAATATCAGTGAGCAGGCAAAACACAGGGTGATATGATCGATATGGTCCTAATTACCAGCTTTTAAAAACCTGAGCTCACGTTTCGCCAATGCAAGCGTTGGCACGCTGGTACATCATTTCCCCACACAAGCAATCTCTATCGCTCTCTGACGCACTGGTATTTGAGTCGATAAGCAACGCCCTTTTGTTTGTGCTCGGGCTCTGAAAGCTTATTGCGGCGAAGCGTAGGTTTATCACCACAATTACCGCACTGCAGGCTAAGGTGGCTGTGGTTATCGTCAGATTGTTAGCATCAAATATGTTTCACACTGCCGAAGCGAGGAAGGCACCGAAGAAGACGACGTAATGTTGTGTGGGGCACGCTATCCTCCATCTTGTCTTACGCTTAAGCGTCGTGTAAATGTATTGAAATACGCCTTGCTCCCCATGTATGCCTTCACGTAATATTTTGGTGGAAGTACGGGGTAGCAACGCACGACGGAGCTCCGCAGCGGCCTCCAAGACACCACTTCAAACATGTCTACCGGCAGGGCTCATGCGTCAACAGCCGCGCCCACCGTACCAACGGCGCCCACCTCGCCTGTCGTCATTTTGGCCACTACCCCGTGATCCTGGCAACTCTGCGTGCGGTGAGGGCGAGGACGTAAATGAGTGGCTTCACTGTACGAGCTCCTAAGCGAAAATCACAGGTGGGCCGGAAACATGATGCTGGCAAACCTTAAAGGGCCCCTCACCAGGCCACATAGCAAATTTTAGTTAGACGCTGGAAGTTGCTGTGTGCCGAATGAATAGCAGTATGCCGCAAGAATTTTTCAAATCGGTTCATTACGAGCTGAGAAAAACAATAATTTGTAGCGGCGCGAAACCATGATGCGAGGAGGCGAGTTGAAAACTCTTGCCACTCTCCCCGTGTAGCCTTCGAAAGCCAAATTCCTTCCCTGCCCTCTTCACTTGACACATCCGCATGAACACGTCATGTGCATGCATGGTCACGTGCGCATGACGTGCCTAAGCCAGCCCGAGCACGCGAGCCGGCGTTGCACGGCCGCTACCTTTTTTTTATGTAACGGCCGTGGGCGTTGTGTCGGCGTTGTCTATGGTGTACTGCCTGTTTCTGCGGGACCGGCATAAATTGGCGACATTTGTACGGGCAGGACAGTGGCGGTACTATGAGCCAGTGCCACATTAACGTTTGTTTGACGCGTTAGAAGAAATGAGCGTAATGAGTGCTCTAACGCGCCAGAACATTACTTTCGTCTCCAGGGCTGGCGCCTGCTCGATGCGCTAACTGCGGGGGCACGAACGCATGCGAAACGGAGGCATATTAGCCCCGCATCTCGCTACAATTCACGGGGAAAAAAATGAAAAAAGACGCGCACATTCCCTTTGTGTGTCTCAGTATTTCACTCAAGTTTTATTCATCTATTCAAGCAACGAATTACACAAACTACACATGCCGTGTCAAATAATTATCGCAGTGTCACGTGCTACTGTCGGCGACGTCAGAGCACAATCTACGTAGAGGACCGACGTCACAGCACTACTATCTACGTGGGGCCATTTCCTCTTGTACGCCATCCCCTCATCCTCTGTGCGCACGCCCGCGAGAGGAAGGGCAAGCAGCGTTCAGCTTGAAATTTCACCCATTTCCACGGCGCGTAGCGTTGCAAATTTTCGCAGACGTAATCGTGAGGGCCCAGTGCATGCATTCCGCTCGTCAGCTCAATATTCTCAAACTTGGTGAGGGGGCCTTTAAATTTTACTTCAAAGGAACGGCCAAGGAATATATCTTCGGCGAACATTTTGTCGACTTCCTTTTGAATTATGTGGCGCTCAGTTGGAGATACGCGGTATGGCCTTCGGTGGACAGGAGATGCATCGCCGGTGCTAATGGGGTGCTTCACAGCAAAGGTTCTCCCTAGTAGACGGTGAAAATAGTTAAATACGTCCCAGTATGATTGAAGGAGGCGAAAGAGCTCGTCAGCTTGTTGCGGAAAATGGTCTGGCGCGATCATTTTTCCACATCAGGAGACGGACTTGCTAGAGAAGAGCGGACATGCTTGTAGTTGGAGCGACCAACATCATGGTGGGAGAAAGCTGAGATAACGCATTCGTGAGAGGGCGTCAGCGGGGCGAGGGCAAACACATGCGGGATCACTTGTGGACACAGAGCAAAATTCAGCACAGGAATGCAAGCACGGTTTACACGTAAGTGAATAATAGTGCGCAGAAAAGTAACGCTTTGCGTCAAGAGAATGGACGTGATGGACGCGAGCACACAGTTGCAATCAGGGTCAGGTGGCGAGGGCGCTACGGCGATGCAGTTTACTCTTTGCGGTGACAAACGGACATGTTCAGCAGAACACAGACGACCTTTGGCGGCAGTGGGTGGATCAGTCGTCCCGGCAGGTCAAGTTGCACAGAAACAGCTAAACATTCAATAAGGGCGGAATGGGCGGACAGAAAATCAAGACCGAGGGAAACATCATTGGTGCAGTGAGTGAGAACGGTGAAGAGAACGGAAGTTTGATGTCAGGCAATAGTAACACGCGCTGTACAGATGCCAATGACGGTAGCTGCGCCGCCGGCAGCAACAGGAACGCTGCGTGAAGGAGCTGCAGTTAGGACTTTCTATAAACGGTCACGATAATGAGAGCTCATAACAAAATTATGGGCGCCAGTGTCAACCAAAGCTGTAACACGTATACCGTCCACTTCAACATCGATCAGGTTCTGATTGGCAGGGAGCGTCAACACAGGAACATGAGGGCAGGTCGTCCCGGCAGCGTCACCTCCAGGAGCTCCACCGGTTAGTTTCCCGAAGGAAAGCGTCGGTTGTAGGACGGGGTCGAGCAACGACGTCGCGGAGGGGACTGGGAAACTCTACGTCGTGGTTGAGGCGAGCTGCTGTATTGGGCGGTGGTCGTACCGGCATTGGACCGATCTCAGTCCAAGGTCGGCAAATGACAGCAGCTATATTGGCCCCACGTCGGCAAATCACGCTCGCGCTACTTTCACCCACATCGGCCCGATGTCGGCTACCCAGTGTTGAGCCGATGCAGGCTTGCCGGCTTTGGGCCGATGTGGGTTAGCCAGCGTCGGTCCGAGACGGGCCTAACGTTATGCAGCCGATGGTGGCAAACCGTCATTGGACCTATGTAAGCTAGCCGATGCTGGCGTGGTTTCGGCCCCGCCGACGTCGGGTAACCGCCGCCGTGACCGTTTACACCTGTTATGTTTTTTTAACAGTGGTGGTTTACCGTGCGTTAAGCAGAGTAGTATTTTACCGTCGTGGTCTGCACGTAGCTAGTTTATATGGGGACGCCGGCGGCAGTTGCTCGATGCCTACAGTAACTTCATTAGAAAAGCTGATGCACGTGTTTAACGTAAAACGGCTGCGTGCCAACCATAATAATTCAGTATTGCTGTAGTTACTGTACTGTATGTCAGCAGTGCTGAAATAGCTTATTCGTGGCCCAACGGCATCCATGCACTATCATTGGCACCGTATTCAAAAATACTTCTTAATTACAACGACTGCTCCAACATCTGGTCTTAGTGTGCCATCGAGACCCAGAATTCTGTGGAACCGTGCAAGGATGAGAAGGAAAGTCAATATTGTATCCAACACAATTAAAATGATGAAAGGCCTGTTACACCAACTACGCATGCGTCTGGGTAATGAAGGAGCAACACATTTGGGAGCTGATAAATATACACTTATTGACAGAAATGAACAGACGCCAGGAGTTCCGGAATAATTATGATATAATGGAATACCTAAACATTTGTGGATACCACAGCCAACATCTAAAATATTAGCACAGCCACCGCACTTCTCAAGAAAAGCAGGAAAATCCTGATCGAGAATGGGGTAAGGCGAAGAGTTACAATCTCTTCAATGTTGTTCACGGCACATTCACTATAATTATATAAAGAACTAGAACAGGAAAAATAGGAAGAAGGATTAAGGTAGAATATCTAAGCTACTGGTTTTTGCGGACGATGTCGCGCTTTTCAGCAATGACGGGGATGAATGACGAAATACATTCTGGAGATAAAAAGACCAGACTAGAAGAATATGTGTACGCGTGAGCTAATTACTAGCAGATTACTAGCAATTAAATAGGATTGAGAGCTGGGCTAGTTGGTGAGATATCATTTTAACATATGGTGTAGTAGCGCAAATTTGACGGGGACAAAGGGGACAAGAAGAAACACGACACTGTCAAGGATAATAACAAAATTATGAGCTTATCATATAAGTGAAATTTGCGCTACTACACCATATGTTAAAATGAAATACTAGCAATTACTAGCCCCCCCCCCCCCAACCTTATTATCAAATTCACCAGAGAATAAGGTTGGGTTGGTTCACAAAACTTAGGAATTCGCAACACATGACTGGCAATTAAATTAGCGTTGCCCTTAGGGCGGACTTTACAATTTTTTCACTGATAACTTACAGGCCAAAAAGACGAATAAACTGCTGCACGCGACACGAAAAACACTGCGAGAGGTACCAGAAGATCCCATTAATTCTACATCTAAACAATGTAGACGCGCACGCACGCACAATCTCAAGGCATGAATGTAACGGAAGGGAAGCGTGCATGAAAACTACTCACATGTGCCCGTTGGACCGCAAAAAACACGAGCGAACAAAAAAAAGCAAGCGCACCATAGTAACAGAATACACAAAAAATGATGGTCAATAGGAAACGAAAAATCTGATGAAACGTAATAGCAGTCAACACGTGGCGTGCGAGTCCAATATGGAAGAATGGGGCCACTGCGGTCATCGCTGCCGAAAACACTGCGGGGATCCTGTCGCGTATTCGCCTCGCGCAAGATTTTGACCTTTCGCCACACATGTCCACAACGACAATACTGGAAGAATTCTGCTGGCGCGACTATAAAAACCTGCTCCAGCAACAACGATTATCCTTGCGTCGGGATGGTACTCTACCTGGTCGAGTGAGTTTCGCGACAATGACGCTGAACGAGTGAAAGGAAGGCGGGGTACAGGTTGAAGGAGACGAAAAAAAGCAAATTCTCCCTTCTTGAAAGCGCGGCTCACCCTCCGACTATGGTGTGCGTTGCCCCCAGCATGTCGTCTATGGGCATGCCGTCTCAGAAATACGTTCTTCGAATTTTCGATGCCTGCTTGTTGCAACGTATCGCTACATGAAAACTTGCGTACACCACGTTGGAGCCGCATTTTTTATCGCGTTTCACGTGCAATAATAATCATTTTAATGCGACTGTTTCCGAAAGCACGCGGGATGAAATCGTTGAACGATATCTTTACTTCAGAGAGGTAGGTATGACACAAAAAGAACGTCGACGAAGTGAAAACACGAACTGATGAACACGTGTTTGTCAGTTCGTTATATATTGTCAGTGGGCTAGTTGATTTGGAAGCATTCAAACGAAAAAAAAAACGCGTCTTCACTTCGCCCAGTCTTTTTCGCGCCATACCTACTTTTTTTTTAAGTAATGAACCAACTAGCTCAGCAACACGCCTTGTTGACCCTTTTAATGCTTTGACAAAGTAAAATTATATGACATCACTTAAACAAATGCGCTTGCTACGCTTGTCCACAACACGCGCATGTGTAAATACGTGTACACACACAAATAGGAAATCGGTCTGCGTAGTTTGAGTACTCGCGCGACACAGTCAGCAGTTGAAAGGATGTAAAGGCTATAGCTCTGTAAATATGACGCCAGATTCGGTTTATGCACAGAATTAGAATTCACATAAAACATCTTCCCCTAAAAGCAGTGGTACGGGAATGTTTGGGTGAATTCTGATGCCGGATACATTGGTTCAGTCGGCCGACCAATAGCAAAAAACATTTACGAAAGAGAATCGCTTGGAATTTGGTCCATGAATGTAATGGTATGTGTTATAAAAGTTCCAACATTTTGATATCGTTGCACAACAGGCCAACAATGTGGCCATCTAATATGAGTCAGTTATTCTTCTAAAGGCCGCTCTTTTGGGTAGCGAAGAGACTGGGCTAGTGATAACCGTTAGTCATTGACATAGGAGAAACTAACAAGAGAATGCCGGCTATTCAATCGGCGATATTTCGCACCTTGAATCGTACATGCGGCATTAGCAAAATACGATGCATGCACTTTCTAATTTGTGCTATTACACCGATTAATGTAGCGGCTTTCTGCAGCTTAGGCTACAAGCGTTGAAACATTCTTTTTCTTTTTTTGGGGGGGAGGGGGGGGGGCGGTGGATGGTCGCACGCAGGCTGAAGCGTCCATTTTGACCACAGGAAATGTTACGGCGCAACGCCTAACTCCAAGTCTGCGTAACAGCCATGGACACTCAATCCCGAGGAACCTACTTGCATGCAGATCCCCGACTGCCGAACATGTCGCGAAGTAACTTCTTCGGAACAGCGTTCTCATTTTTCCTGAATCACGGCGCTGACAGGGGCCGAAATAAAACTAGAGGAGACGAGCGGGGCAAGCAAGACCAGCACATCCGCATTCCGCGTGCTCAACTCCAACGCCCGCGCAGCTGCATGCAGCAACAGCGCTACGAAGTTCGTAGGAAGTTAGACGGTTGTCGCTTTGAATAAAATACGTAAACCTTGCTGGTTAACGAATTTTGAAGTCTTCATGATTGCTGATGCAATGTCAACACCTCACAATTTTATCCTTCTGGGCGTTTTTTCTTTGTCGGTATAAGAGATGGCGAGCAGGCTCGAGTGCTAGCTGCAATGGTCTCTGCGTGGGGCAAATAGCACAGCTAGTGTAGGCTTTCCATCAGTAGCAGTAGTAAAAATGTAGGCAGTTGCATTCAACGGGAAATCTGTACAAAGTTTGGTGCAGTGACCCGCCTGTCCTTCAGCGACGCTCCCGTTCACAGGCAAGCAAGCGCTGGTGTTCCAAACTTGTAGCCTACTCGGTATCCATGATTGGAAAGGAAACCTTAACTTGCGATGCAGTGAAACGCCACCTAGACTAGTTTCATGGCCTACACGCTCCTTCCATGATGTCACAGACATTGGCTTACGAAGAGGGGCGCTATCGGACATTGCTGCGTCGGACGGGGGCTCCGCCTGGATTGTGCGAATGTCAGCGGTGTCTTTCTCGTCTCTTGTACAGCACAACGGCGGTTAATCGGGCTAGTTGGGTTTTATGATCGTAAAATACCCGCGCAAAAATCGACCCAAGAACACATAGAGACAAACGAGCACGACCTTACAAATTATTCTGTTATGCAGTAACACAAACGTTATAGCACTGACATATCACATGATTTTTTAAGCGCATTAGTGAAAAAGAGCTTAGCTACTCTTCGCTTGTCGACTTCTGAATGCTCGGAGTCACGGAGAATGCGCAGAGAGTTTGTATTCAGAAGCATTGTGTGTGCATTGGTTCCTGCCTCACACCCGTAGTTAGCGATATAGATTTAGCTTTATTGGGCAAATGGATTTCCATCCGCGAAAGCAGCAGTAAGGTATTGAAAGTTTTTAGGTTTGTAGATGATTGATTGGTATTATTTGACATCAGCGCTTCGCGTATAACTGACCTAGCAGATGTAATGAAATCTTTCAGGAAGTTCTGCATTCCTTGCTTATCACGCACGAAACGGTAGCAAATAACTCTATCAAATTTCGAGACCTTAAACTAACATTTTCTCACGAACACATTTATTGGATATTGAACCGCACGCTAAGAAACCTTTGCTTCAGTATGACTCAGCGCATTCAAAACTCGTCAGGCGAAGCATATCTAAGCGATGTCTCACTAATGCGCTTAAAAAGTCATGTTCTAATGTCATGACCGAGAGCTTTAACTGACAAGCTCTTCCTTTAGCAGAAGCGCGGTTTTCCAATTTTTTGTTAGCCTCAATACTTGAAGGTAAGCTCAGAAATGAGCACAGGTCTGAGCGATCGTCTTGCAGGGTGTCCGCAGAAAAGCCAAAAAGACCCCAGTTTTTCCATATTTGCGTACTGCTTAGCACAATCTGAACAAAAAGAGCTCAGCAATCTAATAAAGTTCGTGTTGCATTTTCTGCACGTGATAAGTTGCCTAAGATATGCAGGATCACTGAGGCGAACAAGCAAAAAATGTTGCAGTATTTACTACTGAGCAGAAAATATAAGTTTGTCGAGTGCACAGTCAACGTAGTATATCGCGTACCGTTATCGTATGACAGACTTCACATAGGCGAGACGGTGAGGTGCTTCCACGCCAGATCATCTGAGCAGAAGTGGAACGTCGAAAAATATAAGCAAGAAAAAATATAAGCAAGGAAACCTCGCCGTGGGCACACTTCATTTTATGTCAATTCGAGTGTCGTCTCAAAAAACCGGCAACAGATGATACGTGAAATTATAGAAGCTGACTTGGTTGATAAGCTTTGTGACCAGTGCGTTAGCACTCCTTCAATAGCTCTTCTCCTTAGGAAAATAATTTTCTCCGCGTAATGCGATATCTCCTTTTTGTAATATGCCAGTGCTACTAATACGGTGTGCCTGCATAAATGAACTACTTGGAAGTCGGCACTTGTTTCTCTCTTTGTGTTCTTCCACCGTTTCTTTGTGCTGCTAAGTTGCGATATTCAACCACCAACTATCCCAATTTACCACCAATGTGAAGTTAATGTCTAGTTTTGCGGGCTCTTTCAACTGTGTTCCTTCTGTCCCTTGTCGAAAGTATCGGTCATTGCGGTGGCTGTGTGTCGTTCCCGCATGATCTCATGTCAGATAAAAACGAAAAGTTTCCGAAATGACGTCCAGGCCACGCTGTTTGCAGATCTTGTGCCTTCGCGGGGTCATGCTACCAGGGTGCTCATAATCGTGCGCTCATAATGGCAACGGCAAGCACGACTACATCGGAACTACCTTTTCATGCAGCTTCATGGTATTCTAGGTATTCCTGAAGGTGAATGCCAAATTCGGTATCACTACACCCTTGCGGATCAGACTGCCGAATTCCTGTGGCAACGTTGCTTAACTGAGCTGAGAAAGAGCTATGCACAATAGCCACCAAGACGCAGCGTGCACATGGAAGATGGACTTGTTCTACCGGACCCGGTCTGCTCTGTTTTGGAGGTGGGTCCCAAGCACGCCTTTGATGAAGGAAAACAAGACCGCAGCTTCTGTACGTCGTCAGACAAGTGGGTGCCTCAAGGCGACACCGACCACTGAGCGGGCGAAGGTGTCGGGGAGCTCTTCAAGACCAGGAATACCGTGTCGACGCCACCTCTACACCGTGCAGTCACTTTGCTAATGGATCAATCATTAGATTTAGGTGCACGTTGAAGAACCCCAGGTGGTCGAATTTTCCGAAGCCTTCCACCACGGCGTCCCTCATAACGATATCGTTGTTTTCGGACGTTAAACCTCTGCTATCATAAAGCATCAATCCTGGTGTGTGCTGCTTGCTGGCAAGAAGGGTGGGTTTTCGGTATTTGCAATTGGAATTTTGAAATCTAATCTAAATCAGCTACTGCCATTTCAAACGTGTTTCTCGCTCTGAACGACATGTCGCTTGCCAACATAAACTTGCAGAAAATATATATTTGCACTACTTTTTCACTTGGGAAAATAGCGATTTCAATTGAGGGTAGCAAATCGGGTCATTTATGTGTGTTTTTCATGGCGAAAAAGCAGAAACCTGACTACGCTATTAGGATCATTGCTTCGGAGAAACAAACCGGGCACGAACATATCGCTCGGTTCCTACTGGATAAACTGAGATGCCTTGTGATCGAAGATCCCTTCTTTGTTAGAAATTCAGAAACTGTTGTTCAGTGGCTCAGCAGAGAAGATAAAACCCTGTTCACTGCTATTTCAGTAGACGTGAAAGATTTGCACTATGCCGTGCGACAAGATCTAATTTTAAAGTCTGTTGAAGATAGAATTGACCAGATTGGAGCTCCCAATTTTCAGAACTCCACTGAGTCATTTAATTGCAATTTTTTAGATTCACTTGCTTTTTTTCTGCACGCCTTTCATGTAAGTTTCATATAAGTCGCCTTTACATTCAGAAGCAAGGCGTATGCACTGGTTCCTGCCTTGCACCCATGTTTAGCCATATGATTTTAGCGTCACTGAACAAACATACTTCAATGTGCGTAAAGTGCACTGATTTATTTAAAGTTTTTATATTTGTAGGTGATTACTTGTTATTATTTGACATTAGCGCTTCGCGGAAAGCCGAAGTAGCAGATGTGTTGACACTCTTCCCGGAAGTTCTGAATCCATTGGCAATCACGCATGAAACGGTAGCAGGCACCTCTATCAGATTTCTAGACCTTATACTAAAATTCACTGACGGACCCACTTGTGGGATATATCAATCGCGTGCTAACGAACCTTTGCTCAGTATTACTCTGCGCATTCAAAACTAGTCAAACGAAGCATAGCTTAGCTATGTGCCACTAATGCGCTTCAGAAACCATGTTCTCATGCTATAACCGAGAGCCTAAACCGTCAAGTTCTTTGTTTTACAAACGCGGCGTTTAAGAAGTTTTTTAACCTCAATACTTGAGGGTTTGCTCAGAAATTAGCACAGGTCTGAGCAATCGTCTTGCAGGGTGTGTGCAAAAATGTTAAAGGCCACAGTTCCATATTTGCATGTTCATTTGCAGAATCTGAAAAAAAAAACAGATAGCTTAGCAAGCTTATAATGCTCGTGTTGCATTTTCTGCACCTGATAAGTTGTCTAAGATTTGTAGGATCACTGACCCGAACCACAGAAAAGTTGCATCATGTACAATTAAGCACAAGAATAAGTTTGCCCAGTGCACAGTGAACGTTATATATCGCGTGCGGTTATAGTGCGCCAAACTGTACAGACGCCACACGGACAAGTGCCTTAATTAAAGGTTATCTGAGCACAAGGACAATGGTGAAAAATATAAGCAAGGCAACCTAGCTTATCATTGCTCTCGCGGCTGGTACGTCCCTGTGAGTGTCAACTCGAGTGTCGTCTGAAAAAATGAGGAACAGATGACACGTGAAATTGTAGAAGGTGACTTGATTGATAGACTTGGTCATCGGTGCGTTAGCATTCCTTCAATAGCGGTTCATTATGAAGAGAATATGTTACTGCGCATTATGTGATTATCTGTTTCTTGTGATATGCCAATGCTACATATTCTGTTTTTCTGCACAAATAAACCTGTTGGAAGTCAGCGCTCGTTTGTGGGCGTGCGTTCGTCCGTCGTTTTTTGCGCTGGTATTTTACGATTCTATACAGCGTCGACTGACCGAATGCGAATAAGATTGTCACTGCATGAACGCGCAAACTGCGTCATGGACGATAGCGTTTCTCTCCGTTGGACAAGGTCTGCTACATTACTGAGGGAGCACGCACGCCTTGAAACGCGTCCATGTGACGTTGTGCAGTGGCGCCCTCTCCGCTCCTCCTTTCCCTCATCATCACCTTCACATCACTCTTCCTGACCCTAACTTCCTTTAGGCCCCTTCCTCATCATCATCATCAGCCTGTCTACGCCCACTGCAGGGCAAAGGCCTCTCCCATGTTCCGCCAATCAACCCGGTCCCGTGCTTTCTGTTGCCACGTTATACCTACAAACTTCTTAATCTCATCTACCCACCTAATTTTCTCTCTTCCCCTCACGCGAGTGCCCTCTCTTGTAATCCAGTCAGTTACCCTTAATGACCACCGGTTATCCTGCCGACGTGCTACGTGCCCGGCCCATATCCATTTCTTCTTAATTTCAACTATGATATCCTTAACCCCCGTTTGTTCCCTGACCCACTCTGCTCTCTTCCTGTCTGTTAAGGTTACACCTATCATTTTCCTTTCCATCGCTCGCTGGGTCGTCCTCAATTTAAGTTGATCCCTCTTTGTAAGTCTCCCGGTTTCTGCTCCGTAGGTAAGTACCGGTAAGATGCAGCTGTTATATACCTTCCTCTTGAGAGATAGTGGTAGACTACCATTCATGATTTGATAATGCTTGCCGAATGAGCCCCATCCCATCCTTATTCTTCTGGTTCTTTCACTTTCATGGTTCGGCTCCGCGGTTACTACCTGTCCTAAGTAGACGTACTCCTTTACAACTTCCAGCGTCTCGCCACCTATCGCAAAGCGCTGTTCTCTGCCAAGATTGTTCCACATTACTTTAGTTTTATGCATATTAATTTTCAGACCTACTCTTCTACTTTCCGTATCCAGTTCAGTAATCATGAGCTGTAATTCGTCTACCGCGTTACTCATCAATGCAATGTCATAAGCGAATCGCAGGTTACTGAGATACTCTCCATTAACTCTTATCCCTAATTCTTCCCAATCTAGGGCCCTGAAAACCTGCTGTAAACACGCGGTGAATAGCATTAGAGAGATCGTGTCTCCCTGTCGTACGCCCTTCTTTATTGGGATTCTGTCGCTATCTTTATGAAGGACTATAGTGGCTGTGGATGCGCTGTATTTCTTCCATTATGTTTATATAGGCTTCGTCGATGCCCTGCATGCCCTGCGTGACTGCATGACTGCACGATTCCGCAGTGCCTGCATGACTGCTGATGTCTCCACCGAATGTCTCCGCCTTTAGGCCCTTTGCCATACCGTAATACACATGGCTATGCATTTTTTGCCCTTCCCTTCCCTCTTTCCTTCTACACCCTCACATGTCTCCTCCTCACCCGCACCTCACTTTTCGTCCCGCGTGCTGTCCTAGACAACACAGTTATGATATGCTTTATCCTCGCCCTTCAACGTTTATACTCATCACCCTGACATCACTTCTCACTCTCACTTCCTTTTCCGACTACTTGTTAACATGGCTATGCTATGCAGGGTATGCAATTTTTTAACTCTTCCCATCCTCAGCCTCACACCACTCCTCACTCACTTCCCTTTACCGTTCCATTGCTACACATAGCTTTGCTATTCATGGATACATGGTTTTGCCCGAGTGAAGTCATACATGGCTATGCTATGCTTTACCCTCTTTTCTTTCTCCTTTCTGTCCTCGTCATCCTCACTTGCCATTCCCCCACATTTGCTCTAACATAAAACACATGGTTATTATGATATAGATGGTCTTGCATGCGTGGCGCCATATTGGCTATGCCATGCTTCCCCCTCTTCCTTTCTCTTTTCCATCCTATCACCCTCACATCGCTTGTCCTCCGCCTCACTTCTGTTTCCTGCCCAATTGCAGTGGCGCCCTCTCCGGATACATGGCTACATGTACCCGGAGAGGGCGCTCCAGATACATGGCAACATGTATCCAGAGCGGATACATGGCGGGTACATGGCTATGATATACATGGTTTTGCCTGCGTCACGCCAAGCGACATTAGACGACGACCACTGCATACGATGACAGCGTACGACAGCCCGGGCCTCTAATATGCTCCGCACTTAAAACGCCATGACTCCACAGCACAGCCACTGAGAAAGCTGGAAGGGCGGCTTTCGTATGTAAACTCCCCTGGGGGATCTATCTATCTATCTATCTATCTATCTATCTATCTATCTATCTATCTATCTATCTATCTATCTATCTATCTATCTATCTATCTATCTATCTATCTATCTATCTATCTATCTATCTATCTATCTATCTATCTATCTATCTATCTATCTATCTATCTATCTATCTATCTATCTATCTATCTATCTATCTAGGCACCTACGTCTGGGTGCTCTCGCGATCACCTAATCAAGTTAGTGCATACCAAAATTGGCATGGGAGGGTAAGACTAATTACGAATATGACCGTCTGGTCATGACATCAACAACGTTAAAATCCTGTCGCGTACTTCGTAAACGTATTCCTGGAGACACATCTGTCACATACCCTGGTACTGTGGGCCGTGGTGTACGGGTATGCACCACAGGTGATCGAACGAGAACCAAGCGTATTCAGCATGGTGCGGCTGATGGTCATACTGCTCCCCTCTATCTTTTTGGCTCTGTTCTGGGAGAAAAATAGGTACCACCACCACAGGTTTTTAACAATTTATATCTACTCAGGAACGGCCAGAACAGACATTGGTAGTTTAAATGCGAGCGCGTGAACAAAAACCGTCACAGGAAGCGTTGACCCGACGAATGCAAAGAAAAGAATTACGATCCCAGCAGAAATCGGGCCCAAGCATTCAATGTTGCAGTCAGGTATTCTACCACAGAGCCGCGCCAGGTCTTGAAACTGCTTTAGAAATAGAGCTGATGCAGGTTTAGTGTCGTTGCGACGTCATTTCTAGTTGTAGTACTGGCTATCTAATTTTACAACAAAGCAATGCAGTAGAGGTGCGCGGATAGTGAAATTTCATCTCGAATTGACTTCGACTTGTGTCGAATAGTGGTAAAAAAGGAATATCGAAGAAAACATCGAATACACACGATGTGAGGAAAATTGAAAGAAAGCACAAAGAAATGAAATTTGCTCATGTTTTCGAGAACATAGTCCGGTTAGTGACAGCTACAGAATGGCTACAAGTTCCCATGCAGAAACAGAAGCTGCGCAACACGGCCTGGCTTCAGGCTCTCTCGCATGATGTTGCGGTGTTTCCTGCAGTGCAAAACATGTGCTCACTGGGCACCTCAGTAGCAGGGGTGGAAAAGAATTGCAAGGCAATTTTTGCAATACCTGAATAGTTGCAGCTCCATGCTCTTTCCTGTATTTCAAATGATCACCCTTCGTTAGGTTCAGGGGCTTATTGAACTATTTTTCAACCTCTTGACGATAAGGTTTGACGATAGCAGTTCAATAGCCTCAAGTATATTTTTGACGATAGGAGTTCAATAGCGTCCAGTCTGTTCACTGGCCTTCGTTGCTGAATCCATGACGTGCGGAATTTGCGTAATCTCCTTTAAAAGGAACTACGGTCGCTTTTGAACCAAGATACCGGGGGAAGTTTTGATGAAACGCCTACTGCAAACGACGTTACCGTGATTTTTAGCCACCCCACCCCAACCAAGTTGCACTATTGGTTTTTGTCGCACTTTAGATATTCTTCTTTTCGAAATAATCGAAACTTCGAATGCTACCTATTCGAAAGTCAAATAGAAAAAATTCGGCAGATCTCACATGGTGTGGGAATCGGTTTCATGCAGCGCAGTCAGCGAGTGCTTCTATGCTCTATTTTATGGCTTTCCGCCAAACGTTACGAGGTGGATCGACGTGTCTTTGCAAGTGCTGTGTGGTCATCGTGGGCTTACCAGGCACGTCGACAACACTGGCGTTTGAAGGGTAACTTATGGTGCGACGTAACGTCAGCTCCCACATTAGAGTACATACGTCAGTATTACCGAAAGTAAGTGCTCTTTACGGTGTAGTGATGTGAATATTATACGTAGCTTTCGTTAATGTATTCCTCCGGCGTCGAGCAATGCTTCAATATAACTTGCTGAAACATAGTAATACAAATGTAATGCATATTAGACTGCTATAAAAGCGGATCCAACAGCGGATCCAACACGTCGTAGGATTACATATGTAGTATTTATTGTTGTCTTGTAAAATTAGATAGCCAGCACAACAACCACGATTGATGTTGCACGGGCATTACGCCTGCACAAGCTGTTTTTCCAAACCATTTTATAGATCTGGCGTGGCTCTGTGGTTGAATACTTGATTGCCACTTAGAATGCTTGGGTTCGATTCCTGCTGGCATCCTAATTCTTATTATTTCCATTCGTCGGGTCAATGTTGCCGATGTCGGTTTTTCTTAACACTCTCGCATTTAAATTACCAATGTCTGTTCTCACCATTCTTGGGTACATATAAACTGTCAATCACCTGTGGCGCATACCCGTACACCACGGCCCGTGGTAAACGGGTATGTGCTACACATGTCTGGAGGAAAGGGTTTGACGACGTACGCGATAGGATTTTCACGTTATTCATGTCATCACCCGACAGTCATATTCATCAAATCATCTTGTTCTCCCGTGCCTATTTTGGTCCATATTTTCTATAAGCGCGAAGGACACGTAAAACAATCGAAGCACACAGGACAAGGGCTACTTTCACCTAAGGTTTTAGTGGGCGGCACACCAAATATATAGGTGTCGCCACCAGAAGGGAGAGGTAGAAAACATAGACAACAAAAACATAACAATCGTACAAAAAGAGATACATGCTATCGCAGGGCAGGGTCCAATCGTGCTAACACGTGTCAAGAGCATACGCGCAAGCAATGCCTTAGTTAAAATAACTTAACAGACATCGCAGCGATATCAACAGCAAAAGAAGTGCCAAGCCGGGCACTACGTGCCTGCACCATGCACACAGTCCAAAAAGTGTATCTCCTTGCTTGTCAAGGTAATCGACGGAGCGCTAACAGCAATTAAATCATCCCTCTTCATCTCAGCGGCCTCGACGATTAATCTGGAATCACTGGTCTACAGCGAGTTAAGTAGGCGATCATGAGAGCACCCAGACGTAGGCGGAGAGATAGATAGATAGATAGATAGATAGATAGATAGATAGATAGATAGATAGATAGATAGATAGATAGATAGATAGATAGATAGATAGATAGATAGATAGATAGATAGATAGATAGATAGATAGATAGATAGATAGATAGATAGATAGATAGATAGAAACGCTCAAAGTGCCAAAGGTTCGCTAAGAAATGATTCGCATTTAATAATTGGTTAGATAATATTCGATTCGAATTCGAAACTCAAATAATCGCCCACCCCTACAATAAACACTACATATGTACTCCAAACACAGGCGTCCTGTCGGCTTAAGGTCAATTGTGGTTCCATTGCTGACTCCGTTTTTATCACAGCCTAATAAACATTATATTTGTGTCCTATGATTCAGCAAACTATATTCAAGCGTGACTCGACCGCGGAGGAATACGATAACGTAGGTTTTGTATGATATTCGCACTATCGCACCGCAGCGTACACCTCGTTTGGATAACACAGGCGTCTGTGCTCTGACGTCAATGCTGATACTACGTTAGTCCATAAGTTACAATTTAAACGTCAGCATAGTCGGCGTATGTGGTAAGAAAGCGGCGTGCAGAAAACTCCTCTATTTACCAAAACACATCGATCGACCTCGTAAAGGTTGGCTCAAAGCTAAAAATTTCCGTGTAGAACTGCTTGCTGCCTGCTTCGCATGAAACCGATGCCCACAAGGCGTGGGATCTGTCAATTTTTTTTCGAGTTTATATTTGTCTCATTTTGTGCGATAGCGGTTGCGGACACCGACGGCGCCGGACAATGATCTTATAACAGCTTTTGCTGTCCCAGGCAAACAGCAGAGATAATCTGCATAGAAAAGCTGAGAGTACACACAAGTTTATTCTGTATACATACATATAGCGAAGATACTGCAACTATTGAAAATAATTTCGCATTTCGCGCTTTGTTCTGTTGACCGCTTGCTGGCAGATAACAGCTGCACAGAACCTACACTAATTACCTTGAATAATACTTCTATATTAACAATAGCGGAAACGGGACCACTCACACACACAGCCCCCATGTTAGCGCTTATCTGAGTTGTCAGTTCACGGAAGGTTCCAAAGGAAGTGATTGAGAAGCGAAGCGTGATACAAAATGAAATAAATGAACGTCTACACATGAACGGACATTCGATATAGCCGAAATCCATAACCACCTTGACTATCAGAAAGTTCATCGCATATTTATTAATTAAAATGTGACTGCGGCAAGAGCTTGAAAGACTGTGACAACTTCACAACTAATAAAAATTTGTGTGCTACAAATCCATCATTTCTTTGAGCGAAACGAGCGGAGGAGGGCAAACGAAAGACGGATGTTTAGCTGGCGCACGACAACGCGAGAAAAGAACAAAATAATACACGCAAACGCTGACAGCATTACTCAGAGCGAGGACTTAACTTACCTACTTCAACGCGCACAACAAAGCACACCATATAGGTATTCACGAACTAACAATTCTAAAGAAAATACGTGGTAATGTAGACATTAATAAACACAGCACATATTTCACGTACAAAAAAACACGGAAAGTAACATGCGACGAAGGTAAGAACTGACTTACTGAACGCGATACTAGCACAAATATCCGGCGGCAAGTTTGCGCGTTGTCAGGACACATCGGCGCTAGTCTGCGGATCACTCTTCAAAACTCAAGACAATCAGGTCCGATGAAGAACAGGACAGCTGTCTTCTCATTGTGGCATCGCAGTCGAGTCTCGGTATCCGCAGAATCGCGGCATCCTGACTGGGTATCCGACTTCGTTTCTTCTCGGTGACTCTCGACTGAATACTCAGGGGCGCGTGCCCGCCGATTCCGGGAGCCCGAAGGAGGGAAAGTAACCGCCACTGAATGACAAAGAATAGCCACCGGCCAGACGGGGCCGAAACGCATACGCATCTTCCGAGGTGCCGTCGTGTCCCGTCACTCCCTCAACCCCTCCCCACGTTTGCAAAGGCACTGAAAGCAAGGAGCCAAGGTTGAACCGTCGTGGATGGAGCAGCCGTCAGGTGACAAGTGTTTTATGACCAGCCACCACCACGCCACCCCACTGGTGGGAGGAGAGGACGTAAAATTCCTGAGCGAAACATGGCGTGGCGCTGCTTCTCCGGCCTCCTGATCACCAAGAACATTGATTCGAAGTGAACACGTCTGGTTACGTGAAGCGCTGAGAGTGCAAACATAATTCATCGCTCATTTAGAGATTCCGCGGGCAATACCGTAGTCTTGGACAGCACGTCGCTGTAGCGCGCACACAAAGAAGTTACAATCTTGTAATCTAACCAGTCGTGGAGAAAACCAAACATGCGTGGTGTGGATGAAGTCACATGAACTGTTTTGATTGTTCGCCGCTAAAAAAGCAGTCAGAATAATTTCGGTGCGTGTGCGCGATAGGCGCACCAGCGCAGAGGCCCATTGCGAAGCAGACTCGAAATCTATTCTACTCCATTATCTCATCAATGCTATATACAACTTAGCCAATGTAAAGACAGAGTTTTTGTGCTTTTTACAGATGCCATGTATACGCTGGCTGTATCACACAATTAACGTTAGCTTTTAACAAACATTGCAAACTGAGATTTTGTTTTGTGTTTCCTTTCTCATAGATGTATTTCCAGCAGCGTGAAAACTCAATTGAGAACTTGGTATTTATTTTCATTGCTCAACATCTGTAAAACAAATTTTGTCCCACTATTTAGCATATATTTTGTGCCACACTAAATGCCAACTTAAAAATCAAAACCATGTGTGTGCCATTGTTCCTTTTCTTACAGCATGGAATTTCCACTTTTGTTTGTTGACTGACAAAGATGGACTGTTTTTGCCATCTTTGTACAGTAAAAGCTCGCTAATTCCACATTGATCAATTCGGGAAATTTCTTAATTGGGACTTGCTCTCTGGTCGCGGCAAGGTTGTGTATTGTTTAATGGCATCGAACTGTCGTTAATTCGGTCACATTTGGCCGCAACCCGGTTAATTCGGACAAGCCTTGGAGCGCCGAGCACGAAGCGCCGCAAATATGCGATGCAAGGAAACGAAAACGGCGCTCGCGAACGGCCGAAATGGCCGCTGCCTTTCAGAAAGGTGAGGCCATCTTCTACATTCGCGTTGTTATACGTAATAAGAATTGGGTTGAGAGCACGTTTCGGATTACGACACGAGGTTCTTGAGCCACGTTCACATTTTGAACGAATTTGCAAATAACAAAAAATGCGGCTTTTGCACTGCTTTTATGCAAAATAATTAATGAATTGCGTGTTCCTCAAAAAATTAAAGTGAAATGATGTAATGGACATTTATTTATTATTTTTGATAATTGGGCATTCGATAATTCGACTTCCGAAATTCGGCGTTCGGTTGATTCGGAGGGTTTTTCCAATGCCGTGAAATCCGAAATAACGAGCTTTTACTGTACAACGATGCTGCCAATATTATACGTTGGCTGGCAATAGTATTTCATTGTTGCCGTCCTTACAGGATGGCTGTGCCAATATTCTATGTAAGCTGGGAACGACGGGCCTTCCTTGCCGGCCCTATACAATGGCGCTGCCAATATTCTATGTTGGCTGGAATTTAGGGGCCTTTTTTGCCATCGCTATACGATGGCGCTGCCAATATTGTATGTTGGGTGGCTACGATGCGCCTTTGTTGCCGTCCTTGTACGATGACAGTGCCAATATGGTGTTTTGGCTGCCTACGATGGAAAATTGTTGAAATCCTTAAAGGCTGGCTTGCCAACATTGGTTTTATAGTAGCTTGAATGGGCCATCATCGAGCCATCGTTCTCCAACGAATACACAATATTGGGCCAATGTGCTGTGCTGCCTGGGGTAATAAATATAAATGAAAAGGAAAGAGGGTCACCTGTACAGCACGTTCCTCAGGTAGCTTGTTTCAGTGAGGTTTGAGATACACGGTCGCATCGACACCGTATAGGCATGTGTTGTATTCTACGGGGAAGTAATGTATTGCATGGTGACACTAACGAGTGCCGACAGAGAGCACTTCGGTGGGTTCACCGCAACGGAGGCTTTCGGGGGAACAATGCGGCGTACGTGCTGATTTGGTTTGGTGACGACGTAGTTACGTGCTTTCCCGTCGTGTTAGCGTGTGACTTCTCTTGGCTAGACTATCGGAGCTTCCACAGGCATGAGGTTTCTTCATGTGCAGCTTCCACATGAGTGTCATAGCACCGACAAATAAGGCTGCTGCATTGAGCGCCACAAAAAGGCAACGACGTGGACGCGTGTATGTAGCGTAGTGAGTGCTTTGGTGAAGCGAGAGACACGGCAGCGGGAAGCGTTGCGCTTCCGGATAGTAGCAGCAAGGTCGGTGGGCTGACTCGCATCGACGCTGGCGGCACATGGCAGATTTGCCAGCTGTCCATATTTAGTGCGATCAGGTTAATGTCTCTCTTCATTTGAGGAAGGCCCTTATATATATATATATATATATATATACATATATACATATATATATATATATTTATATATATATATAGGTATAATACAACGGAGGCGTTGTCAACAGTGATATAAATATTTAATTCCCAACAGTTTCGGGAGGGGTCCTCCCTTCTTCGGGGGATGAGTTAAAACTGATGTCGAAGTTCGGTCTTGCTTCTTGCCGCGTCGCTCTCTCGCCTTCAAGGACATTTGAGAGAGTGGGGGAGATAGGTGACGAGAAAAAGAAAGAAAAGTGAAAGTCCTGTGACCATATATATATATATATATATATATATATATATGGTCATTCCACGCCAACTGTCCCAGCCTTGGCGCTCGACCATCTGCGATTTGAATGAAAAAAATCGAGGACTATGCATCTGAAGCCAGAAGCCTTCCGCCAAAATATTTTTGGCGAAAAAAAATTTTCAGTGCCGCAAACCCTATGTGAAGTTTTTCGGAAAGCTCGAAACTATGGCTCGGAAAATGCGTTTTCAAAAAATCTCTTCTTCATATATTAGGCTAGGACAAATTTTTCCCTAGAAAACGATCGTAGGCTTCTCACTTAAAATAAGTTTCACGAACGTTTAGGCTTTCGTGAAATTTTCATGCGGCCTTAAATATTGACAATATGACCCATATTGGGGATTTTTTCAAAGAAACGCGACATTCAGTGAAATGTAGTATTTTGATTTAACTGACTGCCAGGAAGTTTTACTGTAGCCCAAAAATAGTTTGAGACGTATATGGCGTGACATGTTCTGTAGAGCTGACGACAAATTTGCAAAAAAGTTGATTTTTGCACATGTTTAGTCGTAAATTTAACATTGAGGTGCTCCTAGTAAAATTATGCTAAATAGCGCATTTACTAGCAACATTAGTTGTCTACTGACTGAGAAATTTTTATCAAATTACTTTTTGTTTTAAGGAAGAAAAAAATGTTTGAAGTTGTGGTCTGCCGATGTCTATTCTTGTTCGTGTTTTCTCTTCGAAGAAACGCGTCCAGTGGTTAGTACAACCTACATGGGCGCGAGGTTCGCCACGGAACAGCTAGACAACATAATAATCTCTGCCCGTGCTTATTTGAATGCTTTAATAGTGAGTATTGGCCTGAGTAAAAGAGAAATACGAACTCCGCTAGAGTGAATTTAACCACATGCAGCTGTCCATTGAAGGTCGGCATAGTGATCTTACGCAACAGCGGGAAGTGACACCGATGCGTGCAACAACCCGTTGCCTGCGCAAAGGTTTAAAAGCGGCAAAAGGAACAGATTAGTTGCTTTAACAAAGGAGATCAGTTGCACTTGTGACGAACACAATCGTATATAAGCATGGGCGTGCGCGGAGTTCCCCATCAGGGAGGGGGGGGGGATGCGAAGGTTCATCCCAGCGCACCCCCCCTTACTAAGTGAATGTGCGAGGCAGATTTTGAGCCCCCCCCCCTCCCTCTTAGGTGACAAGGGGTCTAAACTGAAACAAGTGCAAGATTACACTCGAAAACATTCGTTGCAGGCGTTAGTTGACCGTCGCGAGGCTGTTCGTTCGACAAAGTTCCCGCTTGAAGCAGACGATCCGCATACAGGATGAGCGGCTGCTGCAGCGCGGTTGAAAGCGGAGTCCCCGCTCTGACGTCACACGCGAGAGGGCGTCACTCCAAGATCTCGAGGCAAATAGGGGATGCACTGCTTTCTTGAGTTTGAGCGCATTGAGTACGTGTCCCCTACGCGTGTTCAAATTTGGTGTGAAGGTCACCAAAGGATTTGGTCCTTGCCATAACAAAAGCGCCCACAGGGTGTTAAGAACTGATCCCAGCTCTCTTACGCCATCGGGGAGATTGCCGTCAGAAATAACGCTACGTTTTCGAGATTTACGATATAATGTAAGTGGCTTTACCGGATCTCCCTATTGTAACACTTTAGCCACTCGTCGGCATATTTTTCTGCTCTTCCAGCGAGACGTCGAGCACGTTGTCGGCGAGAGACCGGCCAGACGATGGCTGTGGCGAAGTTCAAACGGTTTCGGCTGCAAGGTACGTCGACGTCGAGTACCCAGCACATCTGCCACTCCTTACGTCTAGGAAGGGTTTATTAAGGCGAAGGCCCTAGATTCCTCATCGAGCGCGAAAATCGCCCGTCGGTATTTTTGAGACATGAGGACCCAATTAATCTGAGACCTCAGGCGAAATAACTCAGAATGAAAATGTAATTGTCTACATCATGTTTTAAATGCGAAGCATTTCTTAGCGAACTTCTGCGACTTTGAGCGTATCTATCTATCTATCTATCTATCTATCTATCTATCTATCTATCTATCTATCTATCTATCTATCTATCTATCTATCTATCTATCTATCTATCTATCTATCTATCTATCTATCTATCTATCTATCTATCTATCTATCTATCTATCTATCTATCTATCTATCTATCTATCTAGCCGCCTACGGCTTTGTGCTCTCCTGGCCGTTTCGTTAATCGGATGTATACCAAAATTGGTGTGTCGTAACATGGCCTTATTACGAACATAAATGATAGGTCATATCATGAAAATCATGACACGCATGTCATGAACAGCGTGATTTACATTCCACGGCCTTTGGGCTCCCTGGCCGTTCCGTTAATCGGATGTGTACCAAAATTGGTGTGTCATAACGTGGCCTTATCACGAACATAAATGACAGGTCATATCATGAAAATCATGACACGCATGTCATCAACGGCATGATTTACATTCCACGGCCTTTGGGCTCTTGCGGCCGTTCCGTTAATTTCATATATACCAAAATTGGTACGGCGTGACAAGAGTTCATGACGAACATAATGACAGGTCCTAACATGCAAATCATGACGCGCATGTCATGTGCAGCATAATTTACATGACATGGTCTCGGGGCGCTCGCGGCCGTTTAAATGAAGGGATACATACGAAAACTGGTATGACGAGACATTTCTGTATGACGAACATAACTGACACGTGGTAACATGAAAATCATGACATGCATGTCATGTATGACATGATTTACATGCCACGCTCATGGCGTACTCGCGGCAGTTTCGCTAGATTGATACACACCAAAATTGGCACTGTGCGATGTGACTTTATGAAGAACATGAATAACAGGTGGTAGCATGAAAACCATGACATCCATGACATGTATGTCATGATTTACATGCCACGCTCATGGTGCATTCGCGTCCGTTTCGCTTGCGTGATATACACCAAAATTGCTGTTACGCGACACGACAGCATGACGAACGTAAGTGAGACGTGGTAGCATGAAAATCATGACATGCAAGTCATGTACGACCTGATTTACATGCCACGCTCATGATGCGGTAGCGGCAGTTTCAGTAGATTGATATACACCAAAATTGGTATTGCGCGCTGTGACTGTATGAAGAACATGAATGACAGTTGGTAAGATGAAAACCATGACATGCATGTCGTGTATGTCATGACTTAATTGCCATGCTCATGATGCATTCGCGGCCGCTTCGCTAGCTCCATGTGCACCAAAATTGGTATTGCGCGAAGCGAGTATGACGAAGGTAAATGAGACGTGGTAACATGAAAATTATGACATGCATGACATGCACGACATGATTTACATGTCATGCTCATGGCGCACTCGTGCCGTTTACGCTTGCTTGATATACACCAAAATTGGTATTGCGCGACGCGACTGCATGACAAACGTAAATGAGAGGTGGTAACATGGAAATCATGACATGCAGGTTATGCATGTCATGATTTACATGCCGCGCTCATTGTGCATTCCCGGCCGTTTCGCTAGCTTGGTATACACCAAAATTCGTATTGCGCGACACCACTGTATGGCGAACGTAAATGAAAGGTGGTAACATGATAATCATGACATGCATGAAATGTACGACATGATTTACATGCCATGCTCATGGTGCTCTCGTGGCCGTTTCGCTAGATTGATATGCGCCAAAATTGGTATTGCGCGATGTGACTGTATGAAGAACATGAATAACAGGTGATAACATGAAAACTATGACATGCATGCCATGTATGTCATGACTTACATGCCACGCTCATGGTGCATTCGCGGCCGTTTCGATAGCTTGGTATACACCAAAACTGGTATTGCGCGATGAGACTCTTATGATGAACATTTTTCTCTTTCACTCTTTCATGCACAGAACTGCATTTTTGTGAGGAAACAGAGTTTCATGCAAAAAACTGTGAATTCTTTTTGAGGAAATGATTTTCTCCCAAGGAAAAAAAATTGGCACCTCTAATTCAAAAGGCATGAGGTGACCACCATGCAGTTTCGGTGGAAGGCTGCGAAACAGTACTTTTTTCCCAGCAGGAGTACGGGGACGTTGTATATACCACACATCCATCTCACTCTTGAAGGCTCCTTAAAGTATTTCGCAAAACTTCTCCTCCAAGCACCAATAAAAAATATAATACGAGCCTTCTAAGACCCTTCATGCACGGTGGTCACTCTAGGTGATCACCAACTTCAGCGGCACATTGCTCTGTGCTGAGTGAGTACAGCTCTTATTTTTCGATCCCTTGGTATTAGCTACTTATACAACGTGCTGTCCTAAGCTATCAACTTAATAAGAACCGGGCATACTTTCATTTCTGTACCTGGGGTCCATCGTGTAGCGCGCCTTGAAGACGACGGCAGCCGGCCGAAAACAGACGTAACCCGTAACATTGTAGCTCAAAGGAAGTGGCAACATTTCTGTCATTATGCTGAAAGCTTTAGAAACGTGCCGTATAAAATCTGACGCGAGCGGCTCGTGTGCTTCAAGAGAAAAAATTGAAGAAAAGGTGCTTACCGTGGGTGACCACCGTGCCGTGAAGAGTTAAAAAATATCATGAATGTAAAAAGAAATACATTTCGGTTGATATCTCAACTATGTGACCCCTGATGTCGAAGTTCGTGGAAACTTTAGTTTGCTGCTTCCGCTTTCTTTTTCGTGCGTTATCTAGAGTGTTGGTGTTGATCGCGGCAAAATTACGATATAACTATTAGGGACGCCGTAGTGAGGGGCTACGGAAATTTATGCACCTTACTATAGGTACACGAGCCACTAGTATTTCGAATGCGTCGAAATGCGGCTAAAGCGGTCGGGTGCTCTATTGTATCGGGGAGTAGCGTGAGGAATAGAAATTCTTGGCGTGTATTATTTGTGCATTCGCAAACAGACAATTAAAGGGCAGCATAAAAAAAATCGTGCGTCAATAAAATTGACGACTCAGCTGGCAGCTTGACAATGACACATACGACTTCTCTTTTTTTTCTGTTTTTTTTTGGTCAGGCAATGTATATAACACTCTAAATGGGAGGAACCATCTGTCGAGTAATTTGCAGAATCTTCTGACTTCTTCAAGCCCGCTGTCATGAGTAGATATACTATAATGCTGCTGATTGGCTTGCTCTGCTTTTAATGGGTAAGTGATATAAGTCTCTTTTTTTCGCTCCAAGTGATCACTGCTATTTCAGTAGACGTGAAAGACTTGTACTATGACTTGCCACAAGATCTAATCTTGAAGTCTGTTGAAGATAGCATTGAGCAGGTTGGATGACCAGGTCGCGGTTTTGGGACGTTAAACCCCAGGTATTATTATAACCAGGTTGGAGCCCTTAATTTTCAGAACACCACCGGGCAATTTAATAGCAATTTTTGGAATTACTCGATTTTTATCTGCACGCCACTTACGTATGTTGGGAGGACTGCCCTTATATTCAGAAGCACGGCGTGTGCATTGGTTCCTACGTAGCACCCATACTTTGCTATATCGTTTAAGCTTCACTGGACAAACGCATTTCTATGCGCGTAAAGCGCGAGACAGGCAGCACGATTTGCCATGCGATGCGACTGCAGACGCGATGGTGCGGCAGCCGGAGTGGTGAACATTCATCGCATCGGACCGCCACTATTGTGGCTGCCGCACCGCTGCGGCGGACGCCGCATCGAATGGAAAATTGTACCGTCAGTTTAGAACTCAAAGAGCGCTGACGTATTTAAGGATTTGATATTTGCAGGTGATTCTTTGGTATCATTTCACATCAGTGCTTCGCTGAAAGCCGAAGTAGCAGACGTGTTGACAATCTTCCAGGATGTTCTGAATCCAATTGTAATCCCACATGAAACGGTAGCAGACAACTCTATCTGATTTTAGGACTTTAGACTAACATATACAGAAGAACACACTTGTTGGATACATGAATCGCGCGCTAACAAACCTCTGCTCATTCAGACTCTGCACAATAAAATCTCGTCAAACGAAGCATAGCTAAACTATACTTCACTAATGCGCTTAAGAAAGCTTTTTCTCAGGTTATGACCGAGAGCCTTAACCGACAAGCTCTTCGTTTAACAAACGCGCAGTTTACCAAGTTTTTTAACCTCAATACTTGAGGGTTTGCTCAGAAATGACCACAGGTCTGAGCAATGATCTTGCAAGGGGTACGCAAAAAAGTGAAAATGTGCGGTTCTATATTTGTGTGTTCTTTCGCAGAATGTGAAAAAGAAATTGCTCAGCAAGCTAATAATGTTCGTGTTGCATTTTATGCACCTGATAAGTTGTCTAAGATCTGTGAGATCACTGACCCAAACCGAAAGACAATTACATCGTGTACGATTAAGCACAAGAATAAGTTTGCCCACTGCACTGTGAACGTTGTATATCGCGTGCTGTTATAGTGCGGCAAACTGTACCTACGCCACACGGACAAGTTCCTTATTTAAAGATTATCCGAGCGCAAGGACAATGTTGAAAAATATAAGCAAGACGACCTAGCTTATCATAGCTCTCGCAGCTGGTGCGTTCTGTTGTGTGTCAACTCGAGTGTCGTCTGAAAAAATTGGGAACAGATGACACGTGAAATATATAGAATGTGACTTGATTCATAGACTTCGTCAATCAGTGTGATAGCATTCCTTTAATGGTTGTTCTTTATTATGAAGAGAAGATGTTTTTTTTTGGAATATGTGAGTATCTTTTCTTGTGATATGCTATTGCTACATATTCTATGTTTCTGAACAAATAAATGCATTGTTCGAAGTCAGCGCTGGTTTGTCGGCGTGTGTTCGTCGGTCATTTTTGCGCTGTTATTTTACGATATTGTACAGCGTCGACTGACCGAATGAGCACAATGATGCCACTCACGAATGCGCAAACTGCGCCATGGACAATAGCGTCTGTATGCGTTGGAGAAGGTCTGTGACCTCACTGAGAGAGCTCGCAGGCCTTGAAACTAGTCTATGTGGCGTTGTGCAGTGGCGCCCTCTCCGCACCTCCTTTCCCTCACCCTCACCCTCCCACCACTCCTCCTCACCATAACATACTTTAGCCCCCTTGCTATCCGTAGTACGCATGGCTATGAATCTCTTACCCTCCCCTTCTCTCTTTTTTTTCTACACCCTCACATGTCTCCTGCGCACCCTCAATTCTCTTTTCATCCTGCGAGCTGTCCTCGACTATACACGGTTACGATATGCTTAACCTTCACCCTTCCCTTTTTATACTCCTCACCCTCACATCACTTCTCACTCTCACTTCCTTTTCCCAAGCCTTGTTAACTGTACTACACATGGCTATATTATGCAGGGTATGCAATGCTTTAACTCCTCCTATCCTCACCCTCACATCACTGCTCACTCTCATTTCCCTTTCTCGCCCCATTGCTACACATAGCTTTGCTATAGATCAATACATGGCTTGGCCCGCGTGAAGTCATACATGGCTATGCCATGCTTTACCCTCTTCTCCCCCTTCTTTCTCTCCTTCTCAACCTCACTTCCCTTTCCCGCACATTTACTATACCATACTATACATGGTTATTATGGTAGACATGGTCTTGTCGGCGTGGAGCCATATGGCTATGCCATGCCTTACCCTCTTCCTTTCTCTTTTTCGTCATCTCACCCTCACATCGCTTCTGCTCAGCCCCATTTCCTTTTCTGCCCCTTTGATATGCATAGCTATGCTATACATGGTTTTGCCTGCGTTACGCCTAGCGCCAACAGACGCCGGCAACTGCATACGATTAAAGCGTACGACAGCCTGGGCCGTCAGTGTGCTCCGCACTTAAAACGCCAGCACTTTGCAGCACAGCCACAGAGAAAGCTGAAAGCGCGGCTTTTCTGTAGTCCGTTGTAAACTCTCTTAGGGGAATTAATTGTAGTTCGCTTGCAGGGTATCCACTACGGATTGAATCATAATTTTTGTAAAATAGGCAAGCACCCACTATGCTAATATTCGTCATTTACTGGAGAAGTGAGGCAATGGCTCACAGATCTCACATCACAGATCACAGCGACGGATTATGTGCACTTGTTGATGGCTGTGGCCGATGACGATGAATGATAATGGCTGACCACTTTCTAGTCGGTCGGAACCTCTAAACCACACTTTTTGCGCAATTCGCATTGTGTGACACTGGTGGTTATTTTGACTCTTCTGCCACGATATATTACATATCTTAATGCGATTCCTTGCCCGACATGACGCCTGTATAGGGTCTTTTTGCAAATGAATTTCATGTACCGGCATGGCTCTGTGCTTCAGTAGTCGATTGCAACGCAGGGGGCCCGGGTTCAAATCTCAAGATTTGGATATTTTTAAAGGCGGCAGATTTCTTAGTGAAATTAAGGTGCTCTCAGCATTTCTATCTATCTATCTATCTATCTATCTATCTATCTATCTATCTATCTATCTATCTATCTATCTATCTATCTATCTATCTATCTATCTATCTATCTATCTATCTATCTATCTATCTATCTATCTATCTATCTATCTATCTATCTATCTATCTATCTATCTATCTATCTATCTATCTATCTATCTATCTATCTATCTATCTATCTATCTATCTATCTAGATGGCTACGTCTGGGTGCTGTCGCTATTGCCTCCTTAAGTTAGTGTAGACCAAAATTGGGAGGGTAAGAAGAAACGAATATGACTGTCTGGTCATGACATGAACAACGTTAAAATCTTGTCGCGCACGTCCTAAATGTTTTCCTGTTGACATGTCTGGCACATACCGGTATACCGCGGGCCGTGGTATACGGGTATGCACCACAGGTGATAGGCAATATATATCAGTCCAGGTGCGGCGAGAATAGACATCGGTAATTTAAATACGACATCGTTGATAAAAATCGTTACTGGAAGCGTTGACCCTATGAATGCAAAAAAAAAGAGTTACGAACCCAGCAGGAATCGCACCCAAGCATTCAGCGTGGCAGTGAGGTATTCTACCACAGAGCCGCGCCAGGTCTAGAAACTGCTTTGGAATAAGAGCCGATGCAGGTTTAATATCGGTGTGACATCAGTTGTGGTTGTAGTACTGTAGTATGTAATTGTAGTATGTAATTTTACAACAAAGCAATAAACTAGGGGTGCGCGAATCGTGAAATTTCATCTCGAATCGACTTCGGATAGTGCTGAATAATCGCAAATATATGGAATATCGAATAGAACATCTAAAACAAACGATGCCATTGAAAATTGAAAGAAAAAACAAAGAAATCAAATCTGCTCAATTCGTCAAGCACATTGCGCGGTGAGTGACGGCTTCCGAAAGAATAAAATTTGTCATGCAGAAACAAAAGCTGTTCCACATGTCCTGGCTTCAGGCTCTCTCGCATGATGTTATGGTGTTTCCTGGAATTCAAAACCTGCGCTCTCTGGGCACCTCAGTGGTAGGGATGGGAAAGTATCGCTTGGCGATTTTGACGATACCTGAATAAATTGGAGCTCCATGCTCTTTCCAGTATTTCAAACGGCCACCCTTCCTTTGGATCAGGGGCTCATTGAAGTATTTTTCAACCTCTTGACTATAAGGTCTGAACTCAGTGTGCTGTTAATTTTTTGACGATAGCAGTTTAATACACACCAGTCTGCTCCCTGGCCTTCTTTGTTGGATCCATGGCGTGCGAAAATTGCGTAATCGCATTTAAATGAACATAGGCTCGCTTTTGTACCAAGATATCGAGGGAAAATTTTAACGAAATACCTACTGTAAACTATGTTAGCGTCAGTTTTAGCCACCCCATTCATGGAAGTTGCACCATTGGTTTTTGTCGCATTGTAGGTATTCGTCTTGTCAAAATATTCGAAGCTTCGAATACTAGCTATCGAAAATCGAATGAAAATAATTGGTTAGGTAATATTCGATTCGAATTCGAAACGCTAATATTCGCACGCCCCTACAATGAACACTACATATGTACTCGAATGTACCATGTAAAGGGCCCCTCACCAGGTTTGAGATGACGAGCCAGGTTTGAGATGATTTTGAGTTGACGAGCGCAATGCATACACTGGGCGTTCACGATCACGTCCGCCAAAATTAGCAACGCTAGGCGCTGCGGAAATAGGTGAAATTTCAAGCTTAGCGCTGCTTGCCCTTCTCGCGGCCACGCTCCCAGAGATTGAGGGGATGACGTACGCGTGTAATGGAATGGCCCTACATAAACGGTCGTGCTGAGACGTTGGTCCTCTACAGAGACGACCATGCTCTGACGTCGCCAACAGCAGCACGTGACACTGCGATCATTATTTGACACGACATGTGTAGTTTGTGTAATTGGTTGCTTGAATAGATAATAAAACTTCCGAGAAATATTGAGACACACAAAGGGAATATGTGGGTCTTTAAGTTGTTTCCCGTAAATTGCAGCGAGATGCGCGGCTACCGTGCCTCGGTTTCACATGCGTTCGTTTCCCCGCGGTTAGCGCATCGAGTAGGCCCCAGGCCTGGAAACGAAAGCAATGTTCTGGCGCTTTCGAGCACTCATTAAGCTCGTTTATTCCCCCGCGTCTACCTAAATTTTCATGCGGCACTGGCTCTTGATACCGTTAGTCTCGTGCCTGTAAAAATATCGCAGCTTTCATGCCCGTCCAGAAGAAACAGGCAGTACACCACTGAGAACGCCGACAAAACGCCCGCGGCCGCTACATAAAAAGAAAAATCACAGCATATCCACGGGGTTAATGATGATGAGTCGGGTGAAGCACCGGAGGAAATCATCGGTAAACCGTGAAAATCTTCCGTGAAATTCGCCCAGTACATGATATAAGGAGTGTGAAACACCGCGGTGAGGTTATTATCGAACCAAAGTCGATCACACACGTCGCAACTGTGGCCAAACGAATGAGCCAGTAATTCCCGCTCGACCCGCGCGTCGGCTCCTTGAATGTGAAACCGCTGACGCCTCTTCCTGCGCACGAGCACCATCAAGGTCTGCCAGGCGCCGCGCTCGCTTCGCCGCCGCTTTTCGGACTCGCGCCGCGGGATCCTGGCGACGAGCACGAGCCACCGCGGCCCTCCGCGCCCGCCGCTCCGCTTCGTCCATGCCCCACCAACGATCCGACACGTACGGCGACGATCCAGGAGACTGAGAGAGGCACTCGTTCCCCGCAACCCAGGCACAGCCCGCTCAGCAGCCGATCGGAGAGTAGCGGCACTTCCACCGCCATCTAGTGGCGATTTACACAAACGCACTATTGCACACACTTTTTTGGGACCAACAGAGATAGTGTACAGCGCCATCTAGAATATCATCAGTCAACTGCAGTTTGTATGCACTTCTATGAGACAGCACCATCTATTATACTGTTCGGGAGATACTGCCGGTCACGTCTGACATGGGACAAGGTTAGACTAAAAGGAGCAACGCCCCTAAAAAATTACAGATCATCTCCCCCTATGGGCAACCATGGTGGGATAAGAAAGCATCGTGGGGAGTGCGCATCGAGTTTTCATTTCTCTTATGTGACTTATGAGACGGTGGTTGTCGAGGCGTTTAAATTACATTTTGCCGACGCTGGCATTTACGTTCGGCTTCCCGAGCCTTCCTCTGCTCCGCGGCTGTGGCGCTGCCGGTGCAATTTTCGCTCACGTTGACGTTGTTCATGGCGTTTCGCACACCGTTGCACAGAGAGAGAATCACGGAAGCACAGCGAATGCGCGCTTTCGCAGCCTCGCAGCTTCGAGATTCGCTTTCCGGGGTTGCCGTTTACGTTCACCATCTCGAGCGTCAATAGCGCCGTTGCGAAGGAGAGCGCAGCGCTTGCCGGCGTTGCCGTTTACAAGCGTGCATAGCACCGTTGCGAAGGAGAGTGCAACGTCGCGCACAGCTGTGGTGGAGAGAGAGAAATGGGAGACGTGAACGAAGCGGAGGGAACGCTCACGCCACCTACTCCCAACTCCTCGCACGAGGAGAGAGGGGAGAGTTGGCGCATGTTTAGTATCGTTGCGGACGCCGCAGAACGGACAGTGCCCCGAGCATAAGATGCTTTCGCACAGGAAAGGTAGCGGCCGTAAAACGCCACTCGAATGATCAGGCTGGTCCATCATGCTCACTAGACCATGCATGCACATGAGCCCATGCATGCACATGACCTGTTGATGCGCATGCGTCATGTGATTCTTCGGCTCCGCTGCTGAACAGGGCAGGGAAGGAATTTGGCTTGCGAAGGCTACACGGGGCGAGTACCACGTTTTGCAGCTCGCCTCCTCGCATCACGGTATCGCGGAAGTACCAAGTACTGGTTTTCTCAGCCCGTGATGAACCGATTTGAACAAAAAAATCGGCATAATGCTGTTCATTCGGCACACAACTTCCAGCGTCTAACTAAAATTTGTAATGTGGCCTGGTGAGGGACCCTTTAACGTCAATTGTCGTTCCATTGTGGACTCCGCTTTTATCGCAGCGTAATAAACATTATATCTTTACTCTATAGCTGAGCAAGCTATATTCAAACGTGAATCGACCCCGGAGGAATAGGCTAACGAAAGTTATATATGGTCTTCACAGCATCGCACCGAAGCGTGCATCTCGTTGTGATAATACAGACGTCTGTGCTCTAACGTGAATGCTGATACAACGTCACACCATAAGTTACCATTTAAACGTCACCGTAGTCGGCGTATCTGATAAGCAAACCATGTCCACACAACTCATCTATTTACAAAAGCACGTTGATCAACCTCGTAAGGTTTGGCTCAAAGCTATTAAGTACAGCGTAGAACTGATTGCTGCCTGCTTCGCATGAAACCGATGCCCACAAGGCTTGGGATCTGCCAGATTTTTTTTTGTGTTGTATTTGTCTCAATTTGCGCGAAGAGGTGGCAGACAACGATCCTATAGGAGCTTTTGCTGTAATAGCTTAAAATAAAAAGAAAGGTAGTCACGGGTACAGCACGTTTTTCTGAGAGCTTGTTTTAGTGAGGATTGAGATACACGCTGGTATCGACACCGTATACACATGTGTTGCATTTTACGGGGAAATGAAGTATTGCATCACGACACTGAGGAGCGCCGGCAGGGGGCACGTCGGTGGTTTCACAGCAACTGATGCTTTCGCGTGTCACAATTTGACGTACTTGCTGATTCGTTTCGGTGACGACGCAGTTACATGCTTTCGCGTCGTGTTAGCGTGTGACTTCTTGCCAGAGTAGCGGAGCTTCCACATGCACAAGGTTTTTTCATGTGCAGCTTCCAGATGAGTACCACGGAACCGACAAATACCACAGCTTCAATGAGCGCCACAAAAAGGCAATGACGTCGACGCGTGTATGTCGCGTAGTGAGTGCTTTGGTGAAGCGAGAGACACGCCAGCGGGAAGCGTTCCACTCCGCACTGCCCATTCCGAGGTTTAACGGGTTCCATTCTGGCCCCCCTGTGCCTGTTTGGCTGGTGTCTGTGACACATACCGACGGTGGCGGCAAAGACACTACAATCGCTGAATTGTGTGGCGTATAGGCAGCCGGGTGTTGGATGGTGCCGCAAACTAATACGTAGTGTCGCCGTAGTTGCGCACGATTTCCCGGATAGTTGCAGCAAGGTCGGTGGGCTGAGTCACATCGACGCTGGCGACAGTTGGCGTATTTGCCGGATGTCCATATTTTGGTGCGATGCGCTGAGTCTCGAACGTCTCAAAGGTATTCGGCAGAGCCACAAGGCGCCGCAGAAGCACGAGAAATCTTCTCTACCTCTTAGAAAATTGATTGTAAAAGAATTTTGCAATAACTTTGAGAAGATACCCGACCCTGTCTTTTTCAGACATCCACCGGTTTAGCTCACAGAGCTTCAGAAGTTCCTCTATATAGGGAATGCGCTGCTCTTTTTGAGTTTGAGCGCTTTGGGTATGTGTCCCCAACGCGGGGTTTTATTATTGCGATAGCAATTATATGGACAGTCTCGGCTGGATTTTGCCGTCGCCGTCGCTGCCGTCATGCACCGTATATGTAGAAGTATGTATATATATATAAAACCCCAAAAGAAAAATAATTCAGAAAAATGCTTCCGAAGCGCGGAATCGAACCAGGGACCTCTTGCTCCGCCGCGAATGGCGCTATCCACTACGCCACGAAGCGCAGATCCTCCACGTAGCTAACGGCGAGCGTTATATACACACCCTTTACCGCTGGACGGACTCAGACACAGCAGGCGATAATAAGCGTTTCTTCATTACCAGCAAGATGGCGCTAGGAGCGCGACGGGCTCATTTAAAAGTCGTCGGCGAGCTCGCTCGCTTCTTCTTATATTTGCGCAGCGAGAACCTTGCCCTTCCGCTGTCTGCTCGCGCGGTTTTCTCGTGGTGAGGGCAAGAGGAATGTTTCAAGCTTTCACCGTGATGTCCACGTTCGTGTTACGGAGCGTACGAAAGTCACTCGAGCTGAAGGCACGCCGCTAAACAAACAAACAGAAGATGAGCGCCAACTATCAAGTGTCACATCTCGACACTTGAAGCACGCTTGTTTCCTTCGCTGCTTCGGCCGCCTTTGCAACAGGAGCGCTGTTCAAACTGAGATTATCCATTGGCGAGCCTCACTTCGTATAGCATTAATTTCTTGCTATCGCGTTCATGGCTTCGCCCTTGCGGCGAAACTGTGACTTTTTTTTGGGGGGGGGGGCTTGAAGGTCACCAAAGGATTTGATCCTATCCTCAACAAAAGCGCTCTCACGGTGTTAAGAACTGATCATGGCTCTCTTACCACATCGGGGCGGTGGCCGTCAGAAGTAACGCTACGTTTTCGAGCTTCCCGATAGAGTGGCAGTTACTTTACCGGATCTCCCCATTGTAACACATTATCATCTCCTCCGCATCTTTTTCTGCTCTTCCGGCGAGATATGGAACGTGTTGTCGGCGAGAGACCGGGCAGACGATGGCTGTGGGGAAGTTCAAACGGTTTCGGCTGCGTGGTACGTCGACGTCGAGTACCCAGTACCTGGGCCACCCCTTACGTCTAGGAAGGGTTTATTAAGAGGAAAGCCTTAGATTACACATCAAACCCGAAAATTGGCCGTCGAAATTTTCGAGACATGAGGACCCAAATAATCTGAGACCTCAAGCGAATTCACTCAGAATAAAAATGTAATTGTCTGCATCATGTTTTATTGCGATAGCAATTATATGGACAGTCTCGGCTGGATTTTGCCGTCGCCCTCGCCGCCGTCATGCACCGTATATGTATAAGTATGTATATATATATATAAAAGCCCCAAAGAAAAATATTTCAGAAAAGTGCTTCCGAAGCGCGGAATCGAACCAGGGACCTCTTGTTCCGCAGCGAGCGGCGCTATCCACTACGCCACGAAACGCAGATCCTCCACGTAGCTAACGGCGAGCGTTATATACACACCCTTTAGCGCTGGACGGACTCGAAGACAGCAGGCGATAATAAGCTTTTCTTCATTACCAGCGAGATGGCGCTAGAAGCCCGACGGGCGCATTTAAAAGCCGTCGGCGAGCTCGCTCGCTTCTTCTTATATTTGCTGTCACAAATTAGCGTGTTATAAAGCGCGCGCGCAGCCGCTTTCAAACTGCTACGAGACAGAACACAGAACGGCGCGAACCGCTCGCCAAGAAGCGCGAAAAGACGAAAAAACAAGCATCAAAAGACGCCGGCGCGCCGCATCCTCCTCACCCAATCGAGCCAGGCGCGGACGACGCGATCAAACGCCCGGCAAATCCTGGATGTTTCTGGAAGGGGGGACGCATCCGCGCGCGATGCCGCCGCGATTCGAACATACGAGAAAGCTCTCGCCCTTTCCCCAGGCTTAGCTGTACTGCACGCAGAAGAAACATCCCGACGCTTCTAGAACCCAGGGGAGAAGGGATAAAAGCGTGCAATCGACGGTAGTGAAGTCAGTGAAGGGAGTCGGCAAGTCAGGGAGTGAGTCAGTCGGCCCGGTGATGGTGAAGTTACGCTAAGTGTGGCTCCGTCAGCCAAAGAAGACGTGTTTATGATGGTGTGTGGTCGGTCGCTCGTCGATTTGGAAGAATCCGATGACGACACCGTGTGAGCCGTGACAAGTCACGACGACGGTTGAGCTACGACGATCAACGCTGGAGCTGGCGTGAGTGTTTCCTTGAAGAGAAGCATTCGATTACCGTCCAAGTATTGCGGACTGGATACGCCATTATCTATTCAGGACTTTAACGGTCGTTGAATAGTTGTAATGCATGCGATTGCATTCGTAGCGTGTGATCTGTTTGTTTAGCTCCCGTTGTGTAAACACCATCTGAATTGTATTGTGAAGTTGTAACTGGTACCAGCCGAGTGTGCACGTGTTTGTGTTATTTGTATTGCCTTAACTGAGAATATATTTCGTTTTCGTTTGTGTTATCGACTCTCGGCTCTGACTCGGTCTTTGGACCACAACCGGCGTTCGCTGGCGCACCAAAGGACCAACTCTAAATTGTTCGTGCTTTCGTGGTGCGTTTTCGGAGGGCCGTGACGCCAGCCCTTAGAATCTGCCCGGCGATTGCCAACCCGATTAACGGGATTAGTGACATTTGCGCATGGGAGAAGCTTGCGCTTCCGCTGTCTCCTCGCGTGGTTTTCTCGTGGTGAGGGGAAGAGGGATGTTTCACGCTTTCACCGTGATGTCCGCGCTCATGTTACGGAGCGTACGAAAGTCACTCGATCTCAAGGGACGCCGCTAAACGAACAAACAGAAAATGAGCGCGAACAATCAAGTGTCACAGCTCGACACTTGAAGCACGCTAGTTTCCTTCGCTGCTTCGGCCGCCTTTGCAACAGAAGCGATGTTCAAACTGAGAGTATCCATTGGCGAGCATCACTTCGTAAAGCATTAGTTCCTTGCTATCGCATTCATTGCTTCGCCCTTGCGGCGAAACTGTGACTTTTTTTGTTTAAAAGATACCATGAATGTAAAAGAACAATATGCCGGTTCTTACCTCAACCATGGGACCACTGATGTGGAAGTTCGAGGAAACTTCATTCCGTTGCTTCAGCTTTCGTTTTCGTGTATTCTATTGATTGTTGGAGTTGAACGTGGCAAACGGTCATATAATTATGAGGGACGCCATACTGAGAGGCTACGGAAATTTGTGCACCTTACTATGCGTACACGAGCCACTAGCATTTTGCTTCCGTTGAAATGCGGCTAACGCGGTCGGGTTCTGTATTATCTTAGGGAGTAGCGTGAGGAAAAGAAATTACTGGCGTATACTTGTTTGTAGATTAACGACCAGACAATTAAAGGGCATTATAAAAATCGTGCGTCAGTGAAATTTGCCACTCAGCTAGCATCTCGACAATGAGTCATATGGCTTCTCTATTTTTCTATTTTTTGTCAGGTAATGTATATAACCCTATAAATGAGAGGAACCATCTGTCGGGTAATTCGCAGAATCACAGGCTGACTTCTTCAAGACCGCTGTCATGAGGAGATACACATTAATGTTGCTGATTGGCTTGCTCTGCTTTTATGGGTAAGTGATATATGTTTTTTTTTCTCTACCAGACTTGGCTTATTCTAGAGCTTAGTACATAGTATAGTTTCCTATAGCAGTAGTGAATTAGGAACATTTAGTGGTTCTAATATGGTTTGCTTGTTTGTGGGGTTTAACGTCTAAAATATACTGAGGCTATGAGAGACGCCGTAGTGGAGGCCGCGAGGCAATCTCGATCAGATGATTCTGGCCTACCGAAGACGCATAAGGAAACGTTACTGTCTTCCTTGATGGGTCCCGCATTTTTTGAGTGCGCCCAGAGATGGCTCTAAAAATCCCAATAAGTAAATTTAATTGAAAAAATGCCAGTTTCGCCGCAAGAGCGAAGCAATGAAGGCGATAGCAGCGAATTGGAGCTTTAAGCTACGAACACACTAGCGGCAGGGCACTTTTCAGTGCGCCAGCCACCGTTCGCGAGAAGCCGCTTTTCTGTCGTTCTCCCTCGGAGCGTCAACGTTTTCTTATCGACGACCGAATCACTCCCTGAGCTACTTTCGCCGCCGCCTTTGGCTTCCGTGCAAGCAAACGACCAATCAGCTCCTGCTCTTTCCGCTCTTTCTCCTTACGCGAAGTCGTCATAGGAACTGGACATTCTTTTCCTTACCCGCACCACCCCTCTCCGTCTCTCGGGGAGAAGCCGCGAGACCGAAAGGACCGAAAGGATACGAACCGTCTGCGTATGTCTGTAGAAATAGCGAGCACGTCAGCTCCTGCGACGGGGTCGTTATGATCAAAGTTCGCAGTTCCTGCTCCAGCGAAGCAACCTCTTCCCCCCCCCCCCCCCCCCTCCGCGTTCTTCCTCATCGGCACCCCTTCATGCTCCTTACTGTAACGAAAGATGGCGGAGCGTTTCCTCTGTGCTTGAGTAAGTATCAATGGCAGGCCTCTCAAGCGGGCCCCTGTTATGGAGTTTTTGAACGTTTGGGGCGCCACTGAAATGGAGTCGAGGCCACTGCGCGTGCGCGAGACCAAACAGCACTCGGTTATTGCGTTGCCAGCGTTATTTCAATTGAGCAGTAGCACCAAAGTCTACGTCACAAGCTTTGTGTGAACAAACATGTGTGCACCCAATGAATCGACGTCCTTGGGGCAAGGCGAAACTTCCCTGATTTCTGACAAATGGATGACATTAGTCATTAAAAGCGCTGACGTATTCTATCGCTCCCGTATATTTCACGTATACAACAAAGATTGCCCGACGAATAACCTGTGTTTTAAACATCAGTTGTCGGTTATTTAGCTCATAAACTTATCGCTGCTAGGGTGAGTAGAAATTGACTCGTCTTGGCTGCTGGCAGCAAGAATGCGGATTGACAGAATCTATGGAGATCACTAGCGCATTGAGTAAAACTACACCTTGCAAATTTAAATTTTAAAGAAAACCGGCAGCGAAGGTCACTTTCTGTACCAGCTCTTCATTATCCTTCTTCGTAGTTTCTCTTTGGAGCTCTCGTGGTGCTCCAAGCGCCAGGCGCCTTCATTCAGTGCAACGCCTTGTTCGAAATTTCTTACCTCCTTCTTCACTTAAAGCCAACACACGAAAAGCGCTTTGGGGTCATAAAAAGTAGGGGCACCGATTCAAAAATTCCATCTTTTAGTATAGACCCCTCGTGCGACGGAGAAAGACTGTTCGTTTCACTTCTACTTTAGCTGAGTTCGTTCCAAGCGCTCACGTTCTTTTACTTGCTCGTAGAACATACGATGGTAGAGCAGATGCTGTTGATTGGGAGTTTCTACGGAACATGACGCGACGACAAAAAACCCGCCGAATATCCATATAATAGTTATTGGAGTAAGCAAAACTGTTTTCGCAGGATGTACGCTACCGCATTCTTGTTTCAAAATTGTCATATGAGTGAGCAGAAATGAATACAAAGAGACTAAGGTTGAACGGTAATTTGTGCCCTCAAGTGCGCCGTGGCGTCACAGATATGGACGTCGTGTGCTTGGCTGACAAATTTTTAAAGAAAAATAGTAATTGGTAGAGGACGAAACTCTGAAAGAACCGAATGCACCCTATAACCATTTGCGCACAACTTTCGTCCAACAAAGGGGCCAGGAAATAAAATGGCTGTTCCCTCCGTCATAGTAATTGGTATTAGACGAAAGTGAAACGTGTCTTCGCACAAGTAGCGCTTATTTTGTAGTGATATATGAGACCTTGCAGAGACGCAAGAAGACTTGTCTAAAGCGCCGAGCCCGTCTTTTCAGCGGCAGTTTTCTGCAGAAACATGCAAAGACCGACGCCGTAATGACAGTAAAACTCCATGCTAGGTAACGCGAAGGCAGTCATATCATTATCTTACGTGATACCTACTTTTCTTTTATACGGCTGCCTTCTAAGTTGAAATGCTAGTTAGTGAAGTGGAAATTATTGGCTAGCACTGCTATTCTATTGGGCGACATTAGGTAAAATAGACAATAACATTTCTTGTCTCTGCGAAGCTGATTCATTGGTAAAGGCTCAGTATATACATTACGGAAGGTCATATGAATAACGAAGCTGGCTGGAAATTCATAAACTCTCATTTTTGTCAGCACTCGTTTGAAAATATCTTTTTACATTTTCAGTTGCCACTGCGGCTATGAATACGAACATGTTACAAAACAACCAAATTCTATAATTTGTCGGCAATATGTAAGTATTTTCCCGATAATGCTTTAATACCTTCCTCGTAAACATCAACTTTCCTTTCGCGATGGGAAAAAGGAACATATTGGGAGGACTCAGCGCGATACAAAGAGGACAGAGATGAAGAAGGAACGCGAACACCAGAGCTGTTCTCACAACTAACTTTATTTGCACAGAAACACATACTCTAAAGCAAAACCTACAACCACGTGACCACACGCCGATGACGTCAAGCAGAGGACAATTGCAAAAGATTAGGACTAACCATGAACAACCTGTATCATGTGACAAAACTATTCAAGATGGAAATTTCTCTGTCATGCAGGGCTAAGGAAGGCATTCTTACACAACTAGGACCCTTTTTGTGAAAGTATAAAGCTTTCATAATTTTCCTGGTAGCCCGATCCGCATGCGCAAAAATACACATTGTGTCTGCAACTATCACAGTACGCCCCTGTTCATTCCAATGTCTAGCCAGATGTGAATAAGGATTGCCTACTAGTGGTCCTTTATTGCAATAAGGTACGCATTTGGGCTGGTTGGTTCATGATTAACTGTAGAAACAGCGCTAAAAGACGGGACGAACGAGGAAAGGACACAAACAACGGCGCCGTTGTTTGTGTCCTTTCCTCGTTCGTCCCGTCTTTTAGCGCTGTTTCTACAGTTGGTCCTTTATGCTCCTGTAATATAACATTCAAACAAAGGCCCGTTTGGCCTATATAGACGTGGCCACACGAGAAAGGCACCTGCTAAACAACGGCCACTTTGCATGGAACTATCGACGACATATGTTTTACCTTGCAATATTTCTTATTTACACCTGTTGTTTTTCAAGCAACCTCCTGTCAATTATTCCACAAATGTTTTTCATTTTATTTGGGGTTGACAAATAAATTTTAACGTTGTATCTTCCTGTAACACCTTTTAGCCCATGTGAAAGTTTATGTGCATAAGGTATGACGCCAAATTTACCTTTTTCCGTTGGCACTGAATTAGTGTATATGGTGCATGTTGCTTTTATTCTTTTATTGAGCTTCTGCACGTTCATCCTAATGACATTTTCTGAATCCCCGCCGATCTGAGACGCTCCATTTGTCGTGCAATACTTTCCAGGAGAAAATAAACACATGTTTTAAAGAAAGCCGAGAACAAGCTGAAAAAAGCGATTCCATTTTTTACAACCTTTGAATCTGCAGAGTTGAAATTCAGTATTGGTTTGCTGGATCTTGGGCTGTACAGCCAGCACACATGTATTACATTTGGCTGAAGATTGACGCCTAAAAATTGTAACTGGTTATTCTGGGGCAATTCGTAAGTGAATTTCAAGCCATGGCCGCACGTGTGAAAAAGATCGAGTGTGTTTTTAAAAGTCTGTTGGAAGTCTGAATACTGACAAAGATAAAAAAATCGTCAACATAACGTAGCACCTTGATTATTTTGTCACCAAGATTGCTTGCCGCACTCCTGTCAACCCTTGCATTTAAAGTTCTTTTGTCAACCCCCCAAAAAATAAAAAAATCACAGCATATCCACGGAGTGAATGACGATGAGTGGGCGAAGCTGCGGAGGTTCATCGGTAAACCGTGCATCTTCCGTGAATTCTGCCCAGTACATTATCACCGACGTGAGATCGGGCGCCTTTATACTAAAGGTTCGATGAGAGTTATGACGACTTGCAGCTCACTTTAATGTTACATGTACGCTGTGAATTTTCATTGTTTAGAAAACCATTGCTTTAGAAAAGTTCTGGCGTCCTTCGTTAAGCAGCTGGCATCTTTTCGATTTGCTTTAGAAACATCTGGCGTCTTTCGTTGGTTTATTTCATCAGTCAACGGCATTTTGAACAAAATTTTTATTGTTTAATCACGCACAGGAGAAATCTCACCGGGCACTAACTTGGAGGTAAACAATGGCTGCTAATGGGAATGAGAGACAGAAGAAGTCGGCTTTTAGCTAACACTTACACTTCTACTTCTACTAACGTTTCCTACTGGAACATGCCAATGGCTGCTAATGGGGAATGAGAGACAGAAGAATTCGGCTTTTAGTTAACGCGCACGCTGCGAATTTTTTATTGTTCAACAACATACAGGAAAAATCCCCCACCGGCACCACCTTGGAGGTCAAGATCTGGTACTAGCGTTACGACTGGTTACGCACTACGACTACTACGACTACGAGGGACGAACGGGTGCCGCGTTAAGGAGCTTCGCCCTTAAAAACAGTTGTGAATAATTAATAGGAAGTTGCTTGAAAAACGAACAGGTCTAAGTAAGAAATGTTGCAAGGTAAAACATATGATCTCGATAGGGTCATCAGGTGACGTCGTCCATCTAAAAAATGTGGGCTGATCCGCGTGGCTGTGCCGAAAACTCAAGTGAAGCTGTGCGCATATGGCACTTGTCTCGCCGTATCAGTCGACTCTAGGCGCAGCGTTGGTGCGGTTGTGCGTGTCAAGTGTGGGTCGACCGCACATTGCGAGCACGCCCGCGGTGCAGCGAGCTTAAGCAGAACGCCGACGAGAGCTGAAGTGGGAGTGCGCCCGCCAGTGCCGATGATCATACACCTTTACAGAGGTGAATGGCACCGTGCTTTTTCTCCAAGTACACAAAACCCGGCCAAAGTAAACGCGCATTCCAGAATACGCTCCTTCTCCTACATACGAGACCGTGGTACGCCGTGAATCGACGGTCTCCAAACGCTCTTGTTGCTGCCGTTACGACAGTCAGCGACTGCCCCGCAGGGGCGTCTGCGGAAGCAGGCGTTTGGTGTGTAGAGACACCACGGACCCGTGCTAACGACGGGTTTCGACCCCTCCCACGCCTAGCCGTGCGTGGCTTTGCCGTGTCCGGGGAAAAGGGGATCCTGGAGGTTAAGCCGACGCCGGGTGATTGGACCTTCAAGGCTCCCCTGCAGAGGCAACACTCCCCTTTGGCCCCGGCTTCACGTAGACGGCACCCCTAGGCTGGCCCACCCAGTTGAAATCGGCAGTCGCCTTTTCCTGCCTCCCTCTTCCCCGATCTTCGTCTTTTTCTCTTATTTTACGTCTCTCCTGTCTTCTCCTCTCTTCTAGTTACTTCCGTTTTTCCTGGCGGCAAGGACTAACCGTGTGTGGCTCCCCAACCTTGGGTACACCATATTAGGTTATAGTGACGGCGCACTACTGGCGTGGTGCAGACTTTTTAACATGTCCTGCCACAGCCCCTCGTTGGGCTCCGTGGTGGGCGGTAGGCGCCGTTGCCGAACAAATGATTTTTCATGGGACCCTCGAACTCCTCACCCAACGATCGTGCCCCCAAAAAGGACACGCACCGAAGCGACCTCGGCATTCTATTCCAAAAGACAAGGCACCTTCCCAAAATATCATGTCATCCACTGTGACAGTAACAAAAATGCAACAAATATTTCACCATATCTGGTTTCTAGATGCCTCACTGAAACCATTCGCGCTGGCTACAAAGCCACCAAAATGCCCAGTGGGTACTTTCTAATTCAACTAAAGGACAACACCCAATATCAGAAATTGAACAACCTCGTAGCATTTGGAGATATACCCATTACAGTTACCGCGCACAGAACAATGAACACAGTTAAAGGCGTTGTTTCAGATGATGACCTTGTGGACCTCACAGATGAAGAACTCTTGGACGGGTGCAATGATGAAAATGTTATACATGTACAACGAATCAAAATAAGGCGGGATGACACGGAAAGTGCCACAAAAACACATTATTGTCACTTTGGCTCCAGCACACTCCTGAAACAATCACAACAGGCTATCTTATGCTACGCGTCCGACCGTACATACCCAATCCGCGGCGCTGTTTCAAGTGCCAGAGGTTTGGCCACGCATCGCAGAGTTGCCGTGGGCAACTCACCTCTGCAAAGTGTGCCACAACTGCGCACTGCACCGATGACTGCAGGGCTGAAGATGAGATCCGTCGTTGCGCGAACTGCGACGGCGCCCATCCCGCATACTCTCGCTCAAGCATAGCATGGAAAAGAGAGAAAGAACTCCTTACAATCAAATTCCAACAAAACATCAGTTTTCGAGAAGCCCGACAGCGTGCAACACTAACTTTTCCCCAGAAAACATCTTTGCTTCTGCAGTGCAACAGGGGGCAGCACTGCAGCGGCCACAAGCGGTCGCCCATGCCACACGAAGTGTGCAGAGGCGAACGCCATCCGCCCCCATGGCGGCAGCAGCCAAGGCTGTTCCGCCTACGAACGACACGGCCACACCAGCGGCCGCTGCAAGCCTTGGCTGCAGCCAGGGCCGGCAGGCAGCAGTAGAGGTCCCCTTGACCTCCGGCCTGGTGGGGCCAAAGGCTTCGTCTGTTGAGGCGAAACCAACACAACGAAAACATAATCCACTGGAGCGTGTGCCCGGTGCCTTGCCAGAGGCAATAGACACAACTCCTAGTGGAAAGGCGCAGACAGCACCAAAGGAGCGGCGAGAACTCCTCGACCGCTTCAAAAAAGACAAATCCCTAATTACACGGCCCGGTAAAGGCTCTGTAAGATAGACCAGTTTCCTTTAATGTCACCTACCGTTTTACAGCGAAAGCTGTTATGAGATCATTTCACCGGCCGTTTTTGGCGCCGTAATTGTCCGCCGCCGCCGCCGCCGGTGTCCGTAACCAGTATCGCTCGAAATAAGAAAAAAAAATAAATAAGAAAAAAATTCGAGGATGGAACGAGGTTCGAACCTGGGCCCTCTGCGTGGGAGCCCAGTATTCAACCTCTGAGCCATGCCGGTGCTTTTTTTTTAGGGGCGAAGCACCTTATAGCGGCACCCGTTCGTCCCTCGTAGCCTAGTATGTAACCAGTCTTACGCTTTGACCTGCAAGGTGGTGCCGGTGGGAGATTTTTCTTGTGCGTTGTTGAACAATAAAAAATTCGCAGCGTTAGCTAAAAGCCGACTTCTTCTGTCTCTCATTCCCATTAGCAGCCATTCTTTACCTCCAAGGTAGTGCCTGGTGAGATTTCTCCTGTGCGTGATTAAACAATAAAAATTTTGTTCAAAACGCCGTTGATTGATGAAATAAACCAACAAATGTGTGTAATTTGCATACATAGCGAACAAAATACTCGAGGCGGCCTCTACCAGCGTACAAGCGTTACACAGAAGTCCTAAAAGGGTATTAAAGCTATACATTTCATGAAGAGTGGATACCAGTCCGGTTGAAACTAATTGTTCGTAAAAGTCTTTTAGCTGAAGAGCCATTTGAATCAAATGTAACCGCGATGATACCATGGGTTCCGCATGCTTGTCTAGCATGCGAGTTTTCCATAAACTGTGCATACCCATTAGTAATAGCATGTCAACAGGCACAGAATGGCTTTTCGGTGGCATGAGATAACGTATGCTATACGAATTTAAATCGAGTTGTTTTTTAAAAGCCTTTGTAGAACGTCCCAGAAGAGTATGGCGTCTTTACATCTGATGAAGCAATGTTCTATAGTTTCCGGAACTTCACAGAGGCGACAGTTAACTGAGGATACAAAGATGCCTTTGCTGCTTAACCAGGTCTTCACAGGCAGCGTCTGTGTATGCACTTTGTGGAAGAACGTCTTGGATGTTGGTGAAATAGGCATTTTCTTCACACGCACAAGCACGTCGTGTCCAGGCAATCCAACATATAGTGAGCGGTAACAAAGGTGCAGGAAACAACATATCTAATATGGCATTATATAGATCTTTTCGTGAACTAGAGAATAAATAGTCGTTAGAGAATCTTACTGTCAAAAACCGCACTGATTCATACACTTTACGCATGAATCCTTGCAAATAGGGAGGCGAGGCACAATTAGCAGATACCACTAAACTTGGTAAAACATCGACGAGATTCACTTGTAAAAATGTTCGAAGCAGCGGATGATCGCAGTCCCGAAAGTAGAAAAAACGGGATACCAATAGTCTAATAAAGAGATGCACCAACCCAAGACCACCTGCACAAACTGGTCTAAAAACATTGTCACGCCTCATCGGCTCGTAACTTGATGACCAAATAAAGGTAGCAAAGATTCGGTGAAACTTCTGAATGTAAACCCTGGAACAATGTAGTATTTGCAGTACGTAAAATAATTTTGTTGCCAGGAATAGATTGCATGCTTTAGCTCTGCCAAAAATTGAGAGGTTATGGGGAATAAACTTCTGGGCGTAACGCTTTAGGCTGGGTACACGCTCTTTCAAATAATGTGCGCTTGACTTATATGCATCCAATGGAACGCCAAGGTATTTCGGTGGCACACAAGACCATGCAATGCCCTCGAAATTCGTTGGTTTATAAGCCCACGGGCCAAACCACAGTCCTAAACTTTTAGCAAAGTTCATTCGTGCACCAGAAATGGTTCCGAATTCCCGAATAGTGGACACCACTGTTTTTATACTGGAAATGTCTGTACAAAAGAACGCCAGGTCATCCGCATGCGCTAATACTTTCACCTCAATTCCGTAAACACTGAAACCATGAACATTGCAAGATCGAATCACGCTTAAGCACAGTGGTTCCAAATAGAGGGCAAAAAGCAGTGGCGACAACGGACAGCCTTGCTTCACAGAAGAGTGAATCGACACAGGTTTTGACAGGTGGCCATTAACAATCAAACGTGTTGAACAATCACTGTAGCATAGTTTTATACATTTGAATATAGTGGAACCAATGTTAGCATGGTCTAGAAGAGAAAATAGAAAGGAATGACGAACCCGATCAAACGCCTTCGCTAAATCTACTTGTAATATTGCCACTTGGTCATACGAGTGGGATGAATGTTCCAATACTGTGCGGGCAATGTGTAGTCAGTCAGTCAACAAACTTTATTAAGGTCCAAAGGAACTACAAACTCGTAGTTGCGGGCCGCGCCCACGTTGGGACCGGAAGACCATGGTCCTCCGCCCGTTCGCGGGCCCTTTGGACAGCCCTTAGTTGTTCCTGGGGATCGCCGCTTTTGAGGGCTTCCTCCCAGTCCTCTTGTTTATTAAAAGGCGCATTTCGTAACGCAGAATGTTGGTTTGTATTGAACGACCTTTCAGGCCGCAAGTCTGGTGGGCGCCAATAAGAATTGACATTGCAAATTGTAGTCTGTTTGATAGTATTTTTGCAAAAATTTTATAGTCAACGTTACACAGTGTAATCGGTCTGTAGCCGTCAACATACGAAGCTTTTCTCTATCTGAGTATTTCGGAATTAGGACGGTGTGGCTTCTTGTAAAAGATTGAGGAAGGGTCCCCAGATTCAAACTCTGCGTGAAAATGTCCAGCAGTACTGGGCACAGTAAGGATTTAAAGGTTTTGTAAAACTCGGCCGACATTCCGTCGGGTCCTGGCGCTTTCGACATCGGTAACTGGTCAACGGCGAGTTCTATTTCTTTTAAAGTGATAGGCCCACTAATAGACTCACACTCTTCGTCCGATAAAGGAGTCACAAATGACAGAAACTGCGTTACTAGATCTTCATTCTGTTTTTCATAGGAATCACTGAACAATGCTGTGTAATACGCTTCAAATTCTGTCATGATTGCACTTGTATTAGTTACCAATGACCCTTGCGAATATAAATCTGGTATAAATTTGCTTTTTGCGTTGCGGTATTCATCGAGTAAGGCTTGGCGTGTGGGTTCCTCTGAATGCAAGGTACGAGTATTGCCTGATCGAACACGGGCACCTCTGTAGCGTAAGGTGTCGTACCTCTGGAGTGCGCATTTGGCATTAGCGATTTCGTCTGTATAACAACCAGGCGCCTCACATTTAAATTCATATAAGTTTTGAAGATTCTTTAGTAACATGTTTTGTTCTAACCTTCTGTAAAAGCCCCGCACTGATCCGATTTCGATAGCTACTGTCCGAACTTCTTGTTTGAAAAATTCCCAAGAGGCAAACAAAGGCATGTCAGCCGACAAGCAACTCCTCAGGGCTACGCGCACGCGAGCAGTAAATTTCTGGTCGTTCACAATTGAAGAGTTGAGTTTCCAGAGTGCCCACTGCGGTCTGAAATATGATCGAGTGTTATGACCAATCTGCCCCACAACAATGCAGTGATCTGAGAACGAAATAGGCTCCGTTTTGCATGACAGGTCGCGAGAAATAAGAGGCGCTGAAACATAAATGCGATCTATTCTAGTGTGAGTACTACCCTGTGCATGTGTATATGAGGGTAATCTATTCAGTGCTCCTATGTCAACAAGTCCCGCATTTTGAACTATCAGAGATAGCACTTCAGCACTCTTATCGCTGCGGCTAAACCCAGTACGATCACACGGACTGCAAACACAGTTGAAATCACCCATGAGCAGAATGTTACGGTCAGGATCTAGCAAAGTGGCCAAGCTTTCAAAGAAATTAGTGCGCCGAGGTGCATCATTGAAGGCATATAGATTGATTAGGCGCCACGGCAAACCATACAACATAAAGTCGCATTGTATAAGCCGCCCCTCTGCATCAACATTATAAGCAACAGAAGAATAAGGTAAACTCTTCCTAAGAAACAAAAGGCAGCCCGCCGATAGGCCTACAGCGTGCGAAACAATTGCATCAAATACGGAGAGATATGGCCGCAAGGCCCTCTCCGTGTCCACTTCACTCTCGATCTTCGTTTCTTGAACGGCGACGAAGTCAAGGTGGTGGCTGAACAGCAACCGGCGGAGCTGCACCTGCTTCTGCATGGATCGAAGTCCACATACGTTGATCGTTGCAAAAGTGACTTTCTGCGGCAGCGCCATGGTGTCTACACTTTTATCAGAGCTGCATACGCCGGTCTGGTGGGGAAGGGGCGCGCGAATGCTCCCCGTTACCGCCGCCAGGCCTCCTTGATCTTGAACGTCTGCACTTTCCTGCATGCTTTGATGACCTCCGACGTCGTGATTGTCTTGGGCCAACCGCCGAGTCACTTTCCTCACTCGTCTCAGGGTTTGACGATGCAGGGCGCTTACTTATAGAAACATCGACGGATTCTCACACATCGGCACTAGTTAGCTTCTCATGTGGCTTTTCTACATCAGCATTACTGCTGCGGCTTTCCTTTTGTGTCCAGACTGACTCATGTGCAGGTACTGCTGCCTTCTCTCCGCTGTCTGTCACATCTACGGTGTTTGACGCTTGTTTAGATTTCGCCGCTCCAGCACAGTCACTAGCTGCGTCCTTGTCAACAGCACAGGGCTCAGCGACGGCAGCACGTGGAAGGTCTCCCGTTGCATCGAGGACTTCCGTAGCGTCCATGATATGTTCTGGAAACGCATCTTCAGGTGGTCGCATGCGATGTCGTAATTTATTGGCATACGTCGCCACACATTCTTCAGCCGTATGTCCAAACCGCCGACAATCTTCGCAGCGTGGTGTCCTACAGTGTCGACGAATATGTCCTACTTTGTTGCAACGAAGGCATAAAGGCGGCCTGCCAGGAATCAGCACTAGGCTTTGTAGACCACAAACTGAGAGCAGATGCGGAATGTCGGAGACACGCACTCCGTCACCAAGTGCCAGTACAACGTCTCGGTTAAGGGTCCTCATCTGTTCCATTTCTGACACCCTCCAAGTTTCCGCTGAAATCGAATTGATCTTTCCGAAAGGCTGAAAGGCTTCGTGCACATAAATATCTTCCAGGCGTTCAGGGAGCCATAACAGCTTCATTTTAACTTCCGTGGGTTCAGGGTCTATAACAACGCATCTTCGTCCTCGAACAAAGAATTCACCACAGGTTACTATCTTCACTTTAGATAGCGCAGTCCTGCAAGTCACCATCCAGACATGTGACATTTGAAACTGTCTGATCAAGGTTATATCAGCAAGGTCTATGATATTCCGGAGGGCATCTCGAAAGTCCTGCGCTCGGTATGGACGGCCAGGAAGGTCTGCATGCAGGAAAACGGAGTCTGCGACGAGCTTACCAGTAGGAAGACATGGCAGGACGATACGGTAGTCATTACTGCTGGTAGAAACCTGGGCAGTACCTCGGCTTGAAGCCGATTGATCCTTTGTAGCGGAGAACATCAAAAACAAAACCGTTCAGAACGGCGTCTTCGTCTTTCTCCAGCCATGCCGGTGCTTGAAACTGTCGGTGCTTGAAACTGTTTTGCAAAAAGGTCCTATACAGGCTTCATGTCGGGAAGGAACCACATTAGCATATGTAATATAGCGTGGTAGAAGAGTAAAATAAGCACCAAGCGTCGCACAACGCGAATTCTGTAACCAGGCGTCACACAATGCGAATTAGGCAACGAGTAGGTTGTTGAATGCTTCCAACCCATTACAAAGGGCTCTGCCATAATTATTCATCGTCATCAGACACAGCATCAACAAAGTGCGCATAATGCCTTACATGCGTTTAGCAGGTACCACGGCTATCCGTAGAATGACGAAAAATGGCACAGTGCCTGCTGCCCTACTTCTCAAAAATTACAATGATTTATAGCGTAGTGGGTTCCTCGCAAGTGCACTTGCATTGGTTGCCAAAGAAGCCCATAAGCGCATGATCCACTTCCTCGGGGTCTCAGTAAAATTACACTGATTTATAGCGTAGTGGGTTCCTCGCAAGTGCACTTGTATTGGTGGCCAAGGAAGCCCATAAGCGCATCATCCATTTCCTCGGGGTCTCAGTAAAGTTCTTCGCCCCCCCATCTCTCTCCCACGTCAACGTATGTTATACAGCATGACGGGAGAGGGAAATAGCGACCGGGCGTCACCCAATGCAAATTACATAACTGGTGGGCCGTTTAAAGATTCCAACCCATTACAAAGGGCTGAGCCATAATTCTTCATCGTCATCAGTCGTCGCGTCAACAAAGTGCACATAATGCCTTACAGACGTGTAGCTGGTGTCTCGCTTCTCTGCAGAATGACGAATAATGGCTTAGTAGGTGCTTCCCAACTTCACAAAATTTGTGCTTTATGGTGTAGTGGGTACCTTTCTAGTGTACTTGTATTAGCAGCCCCAAGAGAGGATACAACGGGCTCTAGAAACGCCGCTCTTCCAGCTTTCGCTGTGACTGTGCTGCGGTTTCAGCGCAGGCCTGGCTTTTTTTTAAATAGCTGAAAGCTCTACACATATACATTTGCTTACTTTAATTCCTGCCACTTTATTATGACTTTCATGGTTCATTGGAACTGTAGAGGGCTCATACACAAGTTATGTGACGTGAAGGACATCATAAACAAGTATTCACCAACAGCTTTCTGCCTTTAAGAGACAAATCTAGGTGCGAACATACCCAAGTCCTTAAGGGCTTTACAGTAGTGCGAAACAATCGCGAATGCTGCAGCCGACTGTCGGGAGGAGTAGCCATCACTGTCCAGGGTGGCACCCCTGTCCGGGATGTCGAACTGAACACATCCTTTCAGGCAGTAGCAGTCACCATTTTATCCTATAAAACCATTACCATATGTTCGTTTTACATTATCTCCCATGGGAATTTGTGCTGTACAAACTTAGACAATATAGTAGAAAAGTTGCCGAACCCATTTATTTTAGTAGGAGATTATAATGCTCACTCCACGCTTTGGGGTAGTGAGAAAACCGACCAAAGAGGGCAGCTCATTGAAGATTTCATTCTATCGAATGACGTTTGCCTTTTAATGTCTGGTGCTTTCACTTACTTTTCATCAACTTCGCGGACTTCGCGTCGGGCTGCAGCAGTATAGCTCAAGGCTTGCGGTTGAGGCTGTGGTGGTTCAGGGGCCCCAAGTGACTGGTGAAGTTCTTCACGAACGATTTCAGATATCAAATCCACCTGAGGTTGCTATCTGGGGAACATCTGCAGCTCCTCACGCATAACCGATCTGATCGTCTCCCGCAGATATTGGTTCACAGCGATTGAGCATCCCTGTAGGTCGACATGGGCATGAGGCTGTTGCATTGCCTAGTGCGAATTTCTAGTGTCTTTTCGATTGTTCTGGTCTCCGAAACGAATTCCCAGACCTTCTTCGGCGGGTTGCGCACACGTCCGGCGAAAAGTTCTTCCTTTACTCCCCGCATCAGGATGCGAACCTTTTTTCTTCTCCGGACATGGCGGGTTCGGCATGGCGAAATAAGCGAGTCATTTTTTCGGTGCATATTCCGGTGTTTTCATTGGAGAGCTGTACACGGGTCTCCAGATGGGGTTCAGTCCTTTCTTTCCTGACGACGCTCGTAAAGGTGTTGAAAAATGCTGCGCGGAAGAGAGACCATGTTGTTAGCGTGGACTCTCGGTTCTCGAACCTGGTCCTTGCGTTATCTTCAAGGGCGAAATGGACGTTGCGCAGCTTGTCGTCGCAGTCCCAGTTGTTGAACGTGGAGACCCGGTCGTATGCATCCAGCCAGCGTTCCGGATCCTGCCATGGTGATCCGTGGAATACCCGCGGCTGCCGCGGTTGATGCATCGCGACCGTTGTAGGCCACAGCTGCTGTCACTGTCGCTTTTGTCATGCTGGTCTTGTCGGTTAGGGGTCCGTATTCTGGTGCAAGACATTGCGGCCTGCGGCTGGCTCGCTGGTTAGGATTGGCGTCAGTGTTGCCTTGACGGCGTGGGCTTCGCTCACGGCTAGAGGGGGGTGTTTGGTACATTAAACGGGGAGCACCTCCACAAGATGTAAATGGGACGTGACATGGACGAAGGCAGCAGTCGGCTTGTTCCAGACTAGACTTTTTAACCGGGCGAACCAGTGTCCGGTAAACGAGAAGGAAAACTAAAAGCGACACACGCTTACGCTGTTAGCGGCGAGCAGAGCGCCGGCCGTCGATAATCTGATCTGCAGCAGGGCACGTCGGCTTCAATACATGCGGCATTGAACATTCGAGGCTTATCGCTAGTGGCCGCGTAAGTTCCAGTATCTCAGCTGTTCGCGTTTTCGCGCTCAAGCCTTATATGAAGATTCTAACATAATCGGTAAGACTGCCAGACATTAGGCCACGGCTTGTGCAAGGCAGCGACTACGCGTGCAACGGACTAGTTACATAAAAATAACAAATGAAGCGCGCGTGAATATTTGTTCGTTTGTATCATGCAAAATTCAGTTAAGCAGGCGTTTAGTGTTTCTGACTTCAGCCCTTATACCCGAACCTTCATTCAAACTATGATACTGTAGCGAGCCATATTACATTTACGTTAATTATATATCGATATGGTAATCAGGTGTACGTAAACAAATATAAAGGTCTAGTAGATTTCAACGTGAGCATTTTATTCGGTAATACAGACCTGCATACGCAAGTGGCGGTGTATCGTACATTGTGGACGTTTCCTAGCACATAATGGCACAATGTTAAAGTTCAGGGTAATTTTGTGGTTTTAGCGCAGCGCATACCAAGGCATAGAATCAAGTTTCACAAAACTACATTGCTTCCATGTGGAGATCGTATTTTGTATTATGTTGTCGAAAGGATAATTTCACGCGATGCCCGTAACACGCTGTCGCAGACATCCCTTATCCATTTGGTGCAAAAACATTAGACAGGCCAAACGCTTTTACGTTTTAGCAACGACAAACGTCGTAAAGAACTTGTTAGCCTGGACGTAATTATTACAGGCCTTAAACGACAGCTTCCAAGGTACGTCGCCTCGATTCCAGGTCTGCACGTTGTGTTAATAAGGGAAATCTTAAGCCAGGAATATTTAGCGCAGCTTAAATATTTTTTAGACCATAAGAAGATTAGTTTCTCTATTTGTGGCGCCCGTCTGCACGCGGAAAAAAATGGCGAAGCTTGCACTACGCCGTGCGAGGCATGAAAAAGCGAAACTGCATGATTCTGCAGACTAATCTGGTTGCTTCCAGGTTGTTTCTAGGCCTTAGCTGGGGGATGTGAGTGTTTCTAGGTTGCTTCTAGGTCGTTGCTAGGCTTTACCTTGGTGATGCTAGGTTGTTTCTAAGTTGAATCTCAGCGCAGATAGCTTCTATTTGAACAACAGACAGTCACAGACACTACACGGATGTGCAAACGGCAGAGACAGAACCTCGCGCTGAAACCAAGCGTTCGCACGTCTCGCAGATCTATGGGCACGTCGTCGTCGGCGTGGGCGTTCCATTGCTTCGGGGTCTTCTTGCAGCCGCCGTTCTCTTTCTCGTTTCCTTGCTTTGTCTCGTTCCACGTATTCGGGGTCTTCGGCTCACCGTCGTCGCTTTGCAGCCATTTGTTGGGCTAAAGGTTGCATTCTTGTGAGATTTACCCGATTTCTGTGGCGCATACCATTTTATGGTGACGATAGTTTCTTTTCTTTAGCCGGACAAGGAACGATTTTGTAAACAGCTTCGCTGCGACTAGTACACAAACTGGCTTTTTGCCACTAGTACACAAATATTGCGAAAATGAATGCACCTCCGAGAATACGCTGCATGTAGGAGCTTCTTGTTTCCGCTAGAAGCCCGTGCAACGCCGTAATGCGAGGGTCGCTTAACGATCTTACTGCTGCCACTATGAATGTCGGCGCTTGCCAAATACTAGACGCAAAATTCCTGCATGAAAGATACAAATGTACGCCTTGTAAGTCTCATTCAAAGGCAGTTCAGTGAAGATCGTAGGAGCACTGTAAAAAGCGAAACAATGTCTGGTGATCCGGCTTGCGTACCTTTAAACGGGCCGCAGTGGCACGCCTTCCACTGGTAGCCTTCGCCACCAACAGCTTCAGAAACCGCTACAACTATTGAAAAGTGTCGTCAGCAACTTGTTGAAATGAACTAGCTGGAACCACCTCAAGTGAGCGCAACTGTTCTGCCATCATGTAGTTTTCGGCTTTGAAAAAGTTTGCTGTAGATTTGTAGAGAGTTGTTAGCATTTCTGTTTAAATAATAGCTGGTGATGTATCGTCTAACGTCTCTTTCAGCCATGCCCAGACGGTACAGGATGCCCAGAACCATGCAAATGTACGGACTGGAGTGGAGCAAGATCTCCTACCGGAAGACGTTGTTACTGCCCTACTTATGAACCGAATTGTAGGTGACGAAAGCAATTGTTAAATAAACAATCACCAATCAGACTTGGTGATTGGCAGATGGTATATGTCTTGATAGAAGCACTGTTCATTGACATCGGCACACATGCGACATTGAGCACGACCAACAGATGGGAATCACATACGTTTGGATCGAAATATTCATTTTTCGCGAAATTATAGTGATCGGCAATACGCGAGCTTTTCTTGTTAAAAGGTGAATACGACTTACTCACAATACAAAGATCACTGTTCCTTAATAATGAAGTAAGCTTAGCTGTGAAATTTACCACGCATGGAATGTCGTTGAAATATATTGCGCTACGCTTCTGGCGTAATCAAATCTTTATACAGAGATGGCAGTTATGACGCGGTTATCGCATATTGTGAATATTATTTCGTTAACAAGGATATCGCATGGACACCACTAAAGCAACTGTGGATTGGACGTAGGGTTGTAACACTTCGCTTTGTACCTGCTGCGGGTCTTTGTCTATTATAACCACCGGCTTTGTTTACACTCGCAAGAGCATTGATTCGGTGAACAAATTGTGAAAGCCTATCCGCAGCTGGAGCCAGCGGGAATGCTGGGCCGCACAAGTCTTGAGCAAAGCCGCTTTCGAGGCGTTTCAAAATGCTTCGATGACTGTAGACAATCCGGATGGTCTCCGCTCTGTAGCGGGTTGATCAGGTACCACCCTCCAATTACCACCACTTGGAGTGGTATGAGCATCTGCTATTTTTATGCCCTTTCCTCTTGTTAGAAGGACCACCTGTCCATATTTGATGCGTTCCCTTGTTATTGTGACAATTACATGCCAGTCGTGTATACCATCCATGCATAGTGGAGTGATCACTTATCATTTTCATGTCCTGCATCCCCAGTGAATTCGCAACATCCAGCAGTTTTTTGTCGTCCATTAGCCGTAGGGACGCCACCGCTCAGCGCATATTTATTTGCACCCCGGTCTTATAGCGCGGAGCTGCACATATGTCGTCTACTCGGAGTGGGATAACCACCAACCGCTCTTTAAAGAGATCCGTGCTTGTTAAAAAAAACAAAAAAAAACACGTGGAGCACATCAACCAGCCAAACACATCAGCCAAATCTTGCCGTCGTGCTTGGCGAGAAGACTTTACAAGAGGAGCGAATTGTCATTTTCTCAAGCGCCTTTTAAAGATACAGAGGCACCTCTTTACTCGCGTCTGAGCCGCCTGCGGCTGTTGTACTGCGTCATACAGCGTGTTGCTCCTATTGGACAATAGCTGGAATAACCGAAGACAGGCGTTCAGATCAGATACGCTTCTTGCCACGGGGCGCCACCGTGTGTAGGCGCCGCACTCTACACAGTGAGCCATATACGCCTACAGGAATCGCAGCGGGAAAGAGCGATCGCGTTTCAGGACGCACGCTGACGTATTTCTTCATTTGTCATCCCTCCTTGTGTAGTTTACAGAGCTCTCGTTTGGACGAGAGTAAAGAGTGTCTCAGTGCGAACGCGCTTATGGCGCGTTCGCACTGAGACATTCGGCAGCGAGAGCACGCGGAATCTGCTTCAGCAGCAACGAGATCCGCCGGAAAAGCCCTATCCGCGCCGATCAGTCCCGGACCGATTTTTGCGGCAGCTGCTTCCGGATTCCCTCACCGTGAACCAATCGGAGCGCGAGTCGAACATTAAAACAATGGCGGCACGCATGTGATATTGTAGTCGTCGAAGCCCGTAGCGACAGATAAGTATTTCGCTATCATCATGTGGTGCCAAGTAAAACACAATGAGTGATGTCACGAGTACCATTATTACTCTTCGCAATACACCATGTCACCATCTCGCAAAACGGGTATCATTAGCTCGGTGCGGCCAAGCTTCTCGGGTTTTGCAAATCAGAACGAACCAACCACCACTGCTTGCGCCACTTCTTCTTCGGCGAATGCATGTTTCTACTCTTCAGACATCGTAAGAAAGCGGCTTTCCAGCAGGCCCAGCAGTTTGACTATTCTGCTTCTCTTTATGTGCTTCGCCATAACGAAACGCGAACAGAACGCAGGGCGCTTCGGTGACAGCGTTCGTTCGCACGGACGAACGCTGACATTGAGCCGCCCTTGTTTTGGCGGCTCTTTGGAGAATAGTGTGAACAATGCGGAATTTCAGCGGTGCGCGAATTCCGGTCGTTGTGTACGGCGGGTTTCCCGGTGTGACTGTCAAGTCAGACAGTCGGATCTTGCATCCGATCGACGTCCAACGTGGCGGTGCAGCAGCCGGAATAGTGATATTTCGTCGTATTGGTCCGCCGGATCTCAAGTCCGGCCTGCATCAAACCTGACCGATACATTCGTCTCAGCATCGCACCGTCCCAAGGCCGCAGCCAATGGAGCACGGAAGACGTTTGACGTCACGCCGCTGGTGCGGCCCTGTCGCAGCTCCAATCCTTGACCAAGGAGAGTCGAGCCTTGAAGCATTTTGCGACATCTCCGCTCGCGGTGGCATGACAAACATTGATTACAACTTGCTTGTGACGCGAAATAATTCATGATTGAATAAGATATTTAGAACTAGCAGGCAACAGACGTTGACGCAATATTAAAGAGAACTGGCACTTCTCTTTGATATTGCGACTAGTTATCTTTGATATTTTGTCTGACAAAGAAAATCAAGCCCTTGAAGAACAATTCTCCTGATTCCATAAAGCGATGTTTGAAGTGTGTCATTAGAGCGTGACAGCGCTCGTTACCAAACCGCTAGCGAGATCGTGAGCAATGATGCAAGGCCGTTTTGCAGGCAATGCATTGAAAGCGGTGGTCGCGGCGAGCCGGCTCGCTTCGCTTCCAGCTTTGCTATTTACATCGAGGGCGTCGAGGAAATCAATTCCTTATATAAACGCGCGACTTGGGAGCAGGGCTGGGCAGAGATACTCGGAAAAGTATTCCGGAATACAGATATCGAAATACATGGACTGGAAGCCTAAAATACAGATACTGAGATACATTTTCCTTTACTGTAACGGGATATTTCAGAGATACTTTCGCAATAAGACGAAAAAAGTATTCCGGAATACAGATACAGCAATACAGATACTGGAATACTTTTTTATGTCAAGGATGCTCATACTCCGCAAACACATTTGTAAGTGCAGCATAATGTTGTAAATAAAGCTCCGGCGCATTGAAACTTTGAGTTCATTTATTTATTTCAGTACCTTCAGCGCCATTAAGACATTACCGGGGGGGTTACAATGTACATAATTAGTAATAATGACATAATCACACGTATCAATTGCAATAAAAAGTACACTATTTCACAGCAACAGTAACAAGCATTGGACACCGAAATCGACATACTTGGTGACAACAAATGATCTATGCTAGAAATAGCATAGTTTAAGCAAATCACTCGAATCACTAATGAACACCAGCGAAATGAGAAAAAGTATATATTTATTTTGCACATAAGATCTGCTTTGCTGAGAAGGTTCCTGTGTGAGCATCTCAAATAGGCTGTCTTCTAGACAGCGTCGGTTCACCCTCAGCACAAGACTCGCGAAAGAGAAAAAGTCTATCTACCGCTGCAGACGATCACAAATCCGTGTTACAGTAAATAAATACCGCCTTCATAGCCGGATAGCCCTGCAGCGTGGCGATTTCTCTTCTCGGGTCATCTAGATACCGAAACACTTGGGCCCTGACGTGGGGTTGTTCTGACCGTTCAGAAGCCGAAGTTGGCCAGCATCTTCGTAATCCTCAGCCGTCTGACCCGGTGCCGACCGGGCCAGGCGGCTGAGGATTCCGCTGCCCATGTAGGCCGGCCATAATTACCTATGCGCAATGGAGCCCAATATGTAAATACAGCGCAATTCAGACATTGACTTCCTAAAATCACTTTCTTCGGGGGTGAGAGGGTTTAAGCCCTCCCAATCGCTCCTGCCAGCTCTATAAACAGACGTGGAAACAGCGACAGCTGCTCAGAGCGCCCCATCAGAAACTACAGCGACCACGCGTCGCCTGGGCCGAAAGGGTCACTCTTCAATAATGCGTCACCGCCACCGATGCTACCAGCACCCATTTCAACAAGCCGCAAGAGGCGAAGTCGGCTCCGGCGGTGGGGGAGCCTGGTACAAAAGACCGTTTCACGCTTGTAATCAATTAGGAACGCACCCTGACACGCGGCGAGGTGGCTGAAAGCGCGACAAGATAGCCATCTTCTAGTCACTTCCGCCGCAACTACGAGAAGTGCTTTTGGAAGTGCCGCCGCTTTGAGAGCTCAACGCACGCGAAGCATTGCAAAGCCTCTGTTCCAAGGCCGTATCCGCGCGGAGGGTCACGAAGTAATGGCTTGCCACCCGAAAAAAAAATCGGCGTGCTGCACTGGCCTTGAGACACAGCGACTTTCGTCGGCAGAGGCCGACAACACTGCCTCCGCGATTCTGCCGTCTGTGGCATCGCGCGCTTTACCACATGTGCCATTCTGCGCTTGAGGGGAAACCATCGCCGCCCTTTCTGTCGGCGACCGGCGGTGCGCCTTTGCTTGTCTTGGCACAAAAACAAACAAAAATAAACCTCATTCCCTCCTTGGAAACACGCCTCAACTCATTTCCGACAAAAAAAATGTAACGAGATGCCTGTGTCCTGCATAGTATCGCGATACAAACGATACATCGTAAATGTATTTCACTACTGAGATACAAATACATTTTTCAAATGTATCTCGATACAGAAATACAGATACTCAAAAATATCTCTGAAGTACTATCGCGATACTCTTGTATCGCGATACTGCCCAGCCCTGCTTGGGAGTACAAAGCTTAATCGTATTGGCAAATACAAGCGCTCTATGACGAGCTGGTATGTGATCACGAACGGCGTAGGCGACGGCCAGCGTCCGCCTTGCTAGGCCTACCTCTCGGAGTTGTGACTGTCGGCGGTCTCTTGCGGTGTGCATGTCGCTCGTGAAGGCACAGTTTTATTCATTATTTTACTTATAGAGCAAAGCACGACTGCGCAAAGTTGTTTGCTTTCTGATTCATTGGGAGGACACGAAGTCTTCCGAGTGTGCGTGCTGAGGCGCCGCATTGGGGCGGTGCCTGTGGCGACTGCTCGCTCACTTGATGTGTGCTCAATCGACGAAAGCCGCATGTCAGATCAGACGCAATATCAGACCTCTTCCTTCGTCCTTAAAGTATGCGACAAGTCACCATGACGACCTGAACACACTATCAAAACTGCGCACGCGGCGCGTCGCCACGGGCGATGCAGTCACACTACACTCTAAAAAAAGAGTATAGGTGATTCTTTTCAGAGAGTTCAGACTTGCCACGTGTACGACTGTCTTTAAAGAGTAACGGTGACCCTCTTGGCGCATCAGAGTCAGCGCGTTCTAGGAGAGTACCATGACCCTCTAGGATAAGGGGAAGGACTCTTATTCAAAGGATCACACTACCACTTATGATGGAGTCCAACGATTCTTGCCGGTAACACGCCTACGGGGGTTAAATGACACACCGAAGCGTCAAGCGACTCCACAACAATTTTTAGTTACTGAATTGACCCATTCTCTGCTTTTGCGCCATTACTGTTGAAAATAGCGCAGTATTCATTTTAAGCAAGTCCAATAATACTCACAGTTGTGCCCAGGGGTTGCACAAAAGAAGATTAGCTCAATATTAGTATTATTTTAATGGCACTCGTCAAAACAACACACTTTTTCTAGCAGTACTGTAGAATGCGTGAAAAAATGGTCTGTCATTTCGAATTAAGCAGTTGAGGTATTCCTTATTTACATGCTTGTATGAGTATAGCCAACTAAAATGTGTGACTGTAATGTGCATAGTGTCGTATGGCTCAAAATAAACTGCAGAAATCAGAATCATGTTTTCATATTTATTCTTTAAAATTATGAATAAACCAAAAAGCGCTCACGACTGTAGGCATCAGACTTGTGACTTGCTGAGTTGTCGCTCCTGTTGAGCGTGAGCAGCCATGAAAATTTTCATCTGAAAAGCAGAATGTGATATTACGATGAGAAAACGGAATTTCAATATACGTTCGCAAAACCTACACAACAAGTGATTTACGCACACATAATGAAGGCCCACAACAAAACAACAAATGCAAACAGACATGTTAAGGAAGCATTTTTTTCCGTTATCATATAAAGCACAACTCGTAAATAGTAGTTTTTGTAACAAGTCACTTCATGACAAACTTGCAGCACAACATGATGTGAGCCTCTTATAAACAACAAACGAAATCTTGTTATCTTGCGCCAGGCGTTTTAAAAGCGCGAGCGACGCGCGTTATCACTTCAACGCTTCAAACGCTCGTTCAGTTTTCAACACGCTAATTCATTTGTTTACGCCGAGCTATCGTCCTCTAGTAACGCGATTACCAAACGAAATGCGCATCTAGGGAATGTGAAATCCGCCACGAAACATTTATAAGCTTACGTCGAAGCGCTCGATTCCTAGCTACGGCGCAGTTATATCCAACGCCCACTAAGCCTAACTACGCAATAACACGGTTAACAACCTTACTATGCAGCACAGCGAGGGACACAAAAGTAGGGGTTCTCACCGTGGTGTCGTCATCTTGAGCAGACGACACTGTATTGCCGTGCTGAAATGCGCCACTGTCACACAATATATTGGTCAATACTACGACTTCTCGGAGTGAATAAGCAAAAGATGCCGCCGAAACACGCACGAAAACGGTCCTCTTGGATAAGCGCCATAGATGGTCTCGCGATGACGTCGTATCGCCGGTGTCACTTGGTGGCGGAATATTTTTAACAATAATAATATCTGGGGTTTAACGTCCCAAAACCACGATATGATTATGGGAGACGCCGTAGTGGAGGGCTTCGGAAATTTCGACCACCTGGGGTTCTTTAACGAGCGCCTAAATCTAAGTACACGGGCCTAATTTCCCCTCCATCGAAAATGCAGCCGTCGCTGCCGGAATTCGATCCCGCGACCTTCCGGTCAGCAGTCGAGCGCCATAACCACTAGACCACCGTGGCGGGGCTGGCGGAATATTTTTTCGCGAATTTTCAACTTATCGCGTAAGAAAATGTCTTTACACGTGGAGGAAGCAATTAAAAAAAACGAATAAGCTATACATTTATGTTGCACACCTATTTTAGTTTTTAGGGGCGAAGCTCCTTAAGGCGGCACCCGTTCGTCCCTCGTCGTGCTCGTAGTAGTGAGTAACAAGTCTTACCCTTTGACCTCCAAGGTGGTGCCGGTGGGAGATTTCTCCTGTGCGTTGTTGAATAATAAAAAATTCGCAGCGTGCGCGTTAACTAAAAGCCGAATTCTTCTGTCTCTGTAGAAGTGTAAGTGTTAGCTAAAAGCCGACTTCTTCTGTCTCTCATTCCCATTAGCAGCCAATGTTTACCTCCAAGGTAGTGCCTGGTGAGATTTCTCCTGTGCGTGATTGAACAATAAAAATTTCGTTCAAAACGCCGTTGATTGATGAAATAAACCAACGAAAGACGCCAGATGTTTTGTAAAAACAAAACGAAAGAACGCCAGATGTTTCTAAAGCAAAACGAAAAAGACGCCAGCTGCTTAACGAAAGACGCAAGGTGTTTTCTAAAGCAATGGTTTTCTAAACAATGAAAATTCACAGCGTACATGTAAAATTAAAGTGAGCTGCAAGTCGTCATAACTCATCGAACCTTTAGTATAAACGCGCCCGATCTCACGTCGGTGATGATGTACTGGGCAGAATTCACGGAAGATTCACGGTTTACCGATGAACCTCCGCAGCTTCGCCCACTCATCATCATTCACTCCGTGGATATGCTGTGATTTTTTGTGCGCTAATGGCTCCACGTGAACTCCTCTTACGTTCTCGTAATCAATGTCCCTGTGATTTGACAGGAAAATCTCGAAGGCTATTGGGCGAGAAGGTGGCGGGGAGAGCTCGATCCGCTTATCGCTAAGTGTCCCCTGATATCTTGTTTTGTTTTCTCAATGAAGAAACTGCGGAGTACCACATCGGCTGCTGAGCTAACCTGCCTCCCTAATGCACTATCATGGATGGTGTCTACGCAGTTCTGAAGGAAAGCGACGATAACAAAACTGCGGCTTGTCGCAGCTTTGACCCCAGTCAATATCGACGCGATCATTGATAGCGCTACTTCGCGTGCGCGGAGTAAAAATCGAAAACTTTTTTAGGGGCGAAGCTCCTTAGGGTGTGGGTCGTTCCCTCCTCTGTAGTAGTAGTAGCAGTAGTAGTAGTAGTAGTAGTAGTAGTAGTAGTAGTAGTAGTAGTAGTAGTAGTAGTAGTAGTAGTATGTATGTATGTAGCCAGCTCTAGTTTAATGCATTGCTCACTAGATGGCGTTTCACGTATTTCTTAAAGTTGCTGTTTAAAGATGACAGATGACGCTTGTATAATGCGAATGGCGCATATCATTGGATGCCTGCGATCGTAAAAGGCGCTCGCTCATGGCGCGCTTTCTCTTTCGCTCGGGAGCGGACAATTTCCCTGCATCTTACCGATCACAAAGCGGTGATAATGAAGGGACCACGTAAACCATCAGTGAAATAAAAGTTTATTGTTTAATATATACACGGTGTTTCACACTCTTTATATGATGTACGGGGCGAATTTCACGGAAGAGTTTCACGGTTTACCGATGATTTCCTCCGGAGCTTCGCCCCACTCATCATCATTCACCCCGTGGATATGCTGTGATTATTTTCTTTTCGATGTTTGCTGCAGCCACTGAAGCCTTCATCGCATACAACGTGATTGTGGCGAGATTGTGCATAGCGACCACGCCTTTCTGGTGGACCGCGATTCGCAAATGCCGTTTCGGGGTTCTTCCGAATAAACTGGTTTACGGGCAAATATGACGTAATTAACGAGAGTTTGATGCGTATAAACAATACATATCCTTGCCGGGACCAGAGAACACGTCTGAATTATTCGATTTTCCAAATAAATGGGGGTCGCATTAACGAGGTTTTACTACATATATCTCTGAGTAAATATTTTGTTTTTCTTCTCTAACTCAAATCGTGAATGTAAAGAAAAGAACACCTCGGCTCTTAGCAGAACTTTGCGACCCCTGATGTCAACGTTTGATGACACTGCAGTCTTCTGCTTCCGCATTTTCTTTCGTGCAGTGTTTCAGGAAGCATCTACAAAAACGAAGTTCTGGTCCCGCTTGTTTGGGGAATCACGGACCGAAAATCAAGAGCGTCTGTGAAATCCTTCGTTAATTAACTCGTTCGTCAGTGAAAGCGACGTTCGGCTTGTGTATTTTTGTTTCGCAGAAATGTTGTGTGGTACGAGGATCGAACTGTACTCATGTATACAAGGTTCTGGGTGGCAACAGGCCCCAATGAACTGCCATGTTGTGGCGGACACCGCAGGTTCGCGCTATGGCAGAAAGCTTGAATATATTTCAATGACTTGGTTGCTTCAAATAAAGCCGATTACTCCTGCAGTTTCATGCGTGTGTGTGTGTCATCAAAAAGGGTCGCCAACCTGCTCCTGGGGAAGGCGGCACTGACTCCGAGGAACCCTAATTCAGGCACCCTAATTAACACAGATCTGTTACGCAATCTCATGACATCGTATGAAACGCCGTGTTGGCGGCGTTTTCAAACTAAGGATTGTAAAAAGTGTGCATTACAACGCGCTTTTCGCAGGACCGTAGGTTTTAGTTCTTTATTACATGACCTAGCTGACACTGGCAACCACGTGAACGCGTCCGTTCTAGTACGTGGGTTGCGATCGGCGCAGCCGTCTTTAATCAGTAGTCATTGTCTTTCTCCACTTCGTCTTGTCAACCAGTCGTGTTTCTCCGTTGTGTCCTGGCGTAAGAGATTGGGCTAGCAACGCGTTCGGTTGCTCTTTCAACTCGCCATGGACAGGACAACTGTCATACCTTTTAAAGAGGACAAGTGACGGTACGAGGAATGGCGGTGCGTCCAGAGGCGCGAGAGTGAACATCGTCGTCCACTCAATATCACTGACGACGACTGAGCAAGTGGAGCCAAGCGGACGCACGACGCCTCGCCGTCCGAATGATTCCCCAGCTTCGCTGGTGTTCCCTTTCAACAAACAATAGGAATGGCTACAATGTTTTTTTTGTTTTTCTATGTAATGTAAGTGGTGTTTTAAAGGGGAGGAACTATCCCACGGGTAATGTGTATATTACGACAGCGATCACTAAGCGATTATCACTGCCATTTCTTAAAAGCAGGTGTTCTCAAACTGTGTGACGCCTGGTTGTTATTTTACTCTTCTACCCCGCTACATTACATATGTCAATATGGTTCGTTCCCGATATGAAGCCTGTATAGGGTCTTTTTGCAACGCAGTTCCAAGCACCGGCATGACCCTGAGGAAGAATACTGGGCTCCAACGCAGAGGGCCAAGTTTCGATCCCCGTTCCGTCGTGTTTCGTTTTTTGCTTATTTCGCCCGATAGCGCTTACGGACGCCGGCGGCGTCAGCGGCGGCAGCGGCGCCGGACAACTACGGGGCCAAAAACGGCCCTTGTGATCTCATAACAGCAATCGCTGTACAAAAAAATCACAGCATATCCACGGAGTGAATGATGATGAGTGGGCGAAGCTGCGGAGGTTGAACGGTAAATCGTGAATCTTCTGTAAATTCTGCCCAGTACATCATCACCGACGTGAGATCGGGCGCGTTTATACTAAAGGTTCGATTAGAGTTATGACGACTTGCAGCTCACTTTAATTTTACATGTACGCTGTGAATTTTCATTGTTTAATCACGCACAGAAGAAATCGCACACACGCACTACCTTGGAGGTCAAAATCCAGTGCTTATATATACGGGGTGGTCAGTGAACGGTTGAGCAGCGCGAGCGGTCGGTTTTTTTAATCAAGACGCTGCCTCGCGACGCTGCCTGCGTCGGCGCCGCTGCGCCGCGTGCAAGATAGGGGGGGGGGAGCCATAGGAGAGGAGAAAGAGGGGGAAGCGTAGGAGAGGAGAGGGCGATACATATCACGTACTGTCGCAGCGCATTGTCTTTAGGGAGTCTTCATGTGTGCACGCCCCCTCCGTTTTAGGGGCGTAGCTCCTCTTAACTTGTCACGTCTCCGTTGTCCGGCGTATCTCCCGGCAGCCGGCAGTAAACAGCAGTATCTGTCCGGTGGTGGTGGTGGTGGTGTGCGGCGTGACCACCCTTACTGGGCATGCGCATACCCTCTCCACACACCTCCTCTCCACTCCCCCTTTCCATTCTTCCTCTGAAACGCGGGCTAGACATGCCGAAATTCTCCTGCGCAACGCCGCGATGAGCTCGAGCGCATGCGCGTCCCCTCCCCTTCTCTCTCCTCTCCTACGCTACCACCCTCTCGCCCGCCTGTCGAACGCGTTCCCCGCTCGCCCTGTGAGAATTAACGGCCAGGCTAGATGAAAGATACGACGCGCGTAGCGTCCCTCTTCGCGTTCCACGACGCGAGGTCGGTAGCATGCCCAACGAACGCCAACAGAACGCGATCGTGCAAGTGCTCCGGCTTCGCATCGCCTCATGGTTCTCCTACGGTCCCCCCCCCCCCCCTATCTTGCCTCGCGGCGCAGCGGCGCCGACGCAGGCAGCGTCGCGAGGCAGCGTCGCGGCAGCGTCTTGATTGAAAAAACCGACCGCTCGCGCTGCACAACCGTTCACTGACCACCCCGTATATATAGGCACTGGATTTTGACCTCCAAGGTAGTGCGTTTGTGCGATTTCCCCTGTGCGTGATTAAACAATGAAAATTCACAGCGTACATGTAAAATTAAAGCGAGCTGCAAGTCGTCATAATTCTCATCGAACCTTTAGTATAAACGCGCCCGATCTAACGTCGGTGATGATGTACTGGGCAGAATTCACGGAAGATTCACGGTTTACCGATGAACCTCCGCAGCTTCGCCCACTCATCATAATTCACTCCGTGGATATGCTGTGATTTTTTCAAGACTGGTTACACACTACTACGACGGGGACGAACGGGTGCCGCTATAAGGAGCTTCGCCCCTAAAAGGCCAGGCCTTCGCGGAAAGCGCAGCACAGTCATACCGAATGCTGGAAGAGCGGCATTTCTAAAGCCCCTTATACACTCTGTTGGAGTTAATAATACAATTACTCTTGAAACGTACACACTACGCCCCAAATCATAATTTTTATGAAGTTGGGAAGAACCCACCATGTCATTGTTCATCATTATGCAGAGAAGCGAGGTACCATCCGTAAGGCATTATATGCACTTTCTTTATGCGATGGTTGATGACGATGAAGAATTATGGCTGATCCCTTTGTAATGGGTTGGAAGCATTGAACGACCCACTAATTAAGTATAGCGCATTGTGTGAGGACCGGTCGTTGTTTAAGTATCCCGCCGCGCTTTATTACATGCGTTAACATGTGAAAGAGAGAGGGCATTTATATTATTGAGACCCTGAGGAAATAGATAATGGGAGCCTTATGGGCTTCCTTGCCAACCAATAGAAGTGTACTTGCAAGGAACCCACTACGCTATTAATCATCATAATTTTTGTGAATTATGGAAGCAGCCACTGTGAAAGTTCTTGTCAATCTGCGGAGAACCATGGTACCCACTAAACACCTGTAAGGCATTTTGGGCACTTTTAGACACTCATTTTGGTCAAGGTAAACGAACATTCCTCACAGAGAGAAACATCAAATGCGTTTTGAGACCGTTGCAGTTCACTTGTTTACATAGGCAACAGAAAAATTTCAAAATGTAATAAAAGTTTTCAGCCGTTTTGGTGAGAACACTTAACACTTTATCTAGTCAAGAAACACGTTTTGTTTGAGCTTTTTAACACGAAAGTGTTTTATGCCGGAGTCCACCACGGCTCCGCTGACGTATTTCCGTCACGGATATGACGTTGTAAAATATAAAGATTAACTGTGGGCAAAGAAAAAAAACCAGAAGAAAAGGCTCCGTCACCGGGAATCGAACTCACGATCGCTCGTTCCGCAGCGCGAAACGATTCGGCCACGAACGGCACGCTCTTCGCAGCGCTAACGGCGAGCTATTTATATGCACCATTTGCGGGTGGCTGTACTCAGAGATCTGTGTTACAGAGTTTTCGTTATCACTGGCGAGATGGCGCGGCGGTCTCGAAGAGCGTAGAAGAGAGCTCTCGAAAGGTCGTCGCCGCTGCGACGAGCGACAGCGTCTACAGGGCGCGGTCGCTTGTGCGGGCGCTTATCTCGCGATTGCGCTGGTTTGTACGTCTCGCGTTGAGAGCACGAAGGTCACTTGGCCCACTGCAGCGGCTGCTTTTGCGAAAGCAGTGCGGTGATCACGCAGAAATAAGTTAAAAATGTGACAGTTAGTTCGCTCTCATCCTGTGTATATTCGTTCCGTGCGTCCTTTCTGCTTGAGCAGCGCGTTGCAAGTTTCGAGCTGCTTGCCGTTCTTCGCGTGACATTACAATTTGTTGCTGTAGCATTCATTCCTTCGCCCTTGCGGCGAAAGAATGCGCAGCAAACGCTCAACTACGTCTATAAAGACACGTTTCACTTTCGTGTTATACCGATTCCTATAACATAGGGATCATCCATGTTTTTTTTTCTTCCTGTTTAAGCAGGCCGCAACAGCTTGGTTATAATCCACGGCTTCGTACAAATCTGCGGATTAGCAGGTATCCACTGTCAGATATCCCAGAAGAGTAGAAGATAGACTAGCAGATATCCTAGCAGACTACCAGATAACCAATTGACGCAATCCATTAACATGGATTGCGTCAGTTTATTAAATTTCGTTTCGTTTTCAGACATACTGAGAATAAAAGATAGCATGTGCTGTAAAATGTGTACTGCGCTTAGGAAGACGTTATTTCGGACATATTTTATTATGAGCTAGAGAAACAAAATGAATACGGCCGAAAACAGGCTGCCCTATTTAAGATACTTCAACGAAGGTAACTGAACATTAACCGTCAGGGACTGTAATACACGGCTTGGCGCGTTCACCCAACTATGCACTATCATGGGTTTGTAAACTCACGCGAACAAAAATGAGAAAATTCAAGCCTGGGTATGCATATTCCTAAACATGTGACCATCATCCTAAATTAGGGTGGTATTGTTTATGAAGATTAGCTTCTGGAGTTCAAAAACCTGCAGCGACAAAAGGCGTTCTCGCCAACATTAAGAGGAACCAGGGGAGGCCAACAGCAGTACGATCGGACGAAAAATATAGCAGGGGCCGGAGATGAGAGCAAGGGCAGGACGTCCTTTCCAGAATCCGTCACCTGGAAGTAGGACCGTGCCAATTTGCAACAAAGCTGCTGAGTCACAGTTGAGCCGCCACCCGCTGGTAGAAAGCATTGCTGTTATCAGTCGATCACTGCCGGCTCGCTCGTGGTGGTGAACGCCGACATTGTCGTCTCTCTATGTGTCCGCTACGCTGTCGGCGTTATCGCGCGAATTTTGAATCTAAGGTCCGTAGGCCAGGTGGTGTGAAAAACGGCGAACTAAAAGCGATGTCCGCAATTGCTGGGTATGATACACGAAGGTACATAAATGCGAAAGAACACCAGAAGTATTGCGCTTGTACCACCATTCATGCAGTTTTCGATGTCAGTCAAGCTATAATTATAACGTAAACGGGCGCGAATGTTAGTGAGGTGCACTTGGCATTAAACACGTTGGGCAATAGCTTCTTGACCAACCACAGCTGTTCTGTTTAGGACTGCAGATTGGACTGGTTGCTATCGTTTCATGAAAAAAAAAATTAACATAGTACTTCTAATGAGGACAGAAGAAACACCTGGGCACAATACCAGCGCTGTTACGTTGTCAGAAATTGTGTGAACAATAAAAATATACTGTGTGCAGATTATAAACACTATCGCAACATAATGTGAAAGAAAATAATGAGAGAGAAGAAACAAGGTGATTCTAAAACGTGGTTCAATAGATTCAGCTGACTTTTGTCAATACAGCGAATAGCCTTGCACAATTAACACATCTCCTACAAGCTATAAATATGCACATGTAACCTTGGCAAGTTCTAGCGCTGATTTGTTACTAATGAAGTGACAATACCATAAAATGCATGTGCTTCACAAAACACACTGTCACTTAGCGGATGTCTGCCACATCATATGGCCATAGTTATGTTTCATCATATGGTCATAATTATGTGACGATGATTTCATATGTTACAGCGCACAAATAGGCATCCAGACGGAGGACCAAAACAAGAAAAACAAGCATGGAACGAGAATAAGAAGAAAACAAATTTGGCATCGATTGACATATCATCACATGACAGCGTGATAGTAGCGGCTTTTTCTTTTTGCTTAAGTACACACTCCCTGAAATCACTCTGCTTCATTCATGCTTTATCGCACGCAAGGATATAATGTCGTACAAACATACATTTCAAGGCGCACTCGCGCATTGAGTGGCTGGCCGTGCGAAGCATGTGCAATATTTACAGGTGTTTCTAAACACGCATCGCGCATTGCCGCGATGTGAGCTTAATGATTTCTTTCGGTTTTCATTGTACTTTTCACGCGGGGTAGTGTTCAAAACGACACCTAAAGCTCCCCGAGCGAAGATTAGCACGCGCAAACAGAGGAAGCATAAGTACTACTTACCATGCGTGTTCCTGATGGTGCCGCGAACGCAGAGTGCCCATCATCAGCTTGGTAATATACGCAGCGGCAGGCTCGCTTCAGCCGCCGGATCACTGTCGCAGCATCGCGTTCGCAGTGCGGCATGTTCCACTGTCGTCAAACCACGCATCTCATGTCCAGCGGCGAGAGCAGGCACAAAACGGCCGACACAGCTGGGAAGTTCAGAAGCGGTGTCCACAAGGCCATGGTAATCCCATGATGGCTTCGCTTCTGCATCCCGCGCGCTGCTGAGGCCAGCCTATGGTAGTCTCCGCTGGCAATTTGGAACTTAAACGACTCCCTTCTCGCGTTTCCTTTTTCGTTTCTTTTTGCTTTTCTTCCTTCACGCGCGCATGCGTTGCGACGCTTTTTCCTATCTCGCGTGTATTTCGACGCGTCTGATTGTCTGATTTCCTCGCTCTTGTTGATGAGCAGGCAGGCCGCAGCCGCCCGGAGGTCGAGGGGCATATTTTCTCGCTTCCTTCCGTGCACAGCGACCGCTCAAAACGAATCCCGCATTTTTTTCCTTGCCGGACTTTATCCGCACGGGGTTTTATTGCGTACGTTGAGGAATTCGACCTCTGGGCAGTTCTTTACCTAAAAGAGAATACTGAGTATGCATAGCGTGCCAATCCGCTACATGGAATGCTTGCTGGTTTTTCCTTTTAGTTTAATTTTGATTTTAGGAAAAAACGACATGTCCGAAGTCATTCTGTTGTCGACGTGCTGCGTGATCCAGAGCCTAATACTCCAAAATGTGCCCCTTACAACATTCCGTACGACAATGTATATCAGTCGACGAGACGAAATCATTGATTTGCGCATTCATGAAGTGATAAAGCATTTTGAGAAATGTGTGGTTTATTATGACAACCAGGGTGTCGGAACGGAACGAAAACCGAAAACGAAAAACGAAAAAAAAACGATATTTTTGACCGGAACGAAAACGTAACCGAAACTTCATCTATTATTTCGTTCCGGAGTGAAACCGAAATTTTTTCAATCGTTTTTCGGTTCACGAGAAAACTTCGCAGTCCGGAACAACTGAGCTCATGCAATGTGAGCATATCTCAGGGTACAGTATTAACGCGCACCTCAGGCAGCAATTCCAAAGCAAAGATATGTTGAAATTGTGCGAAAAACGAAAACACTGGCAACCAGAGATGTTGATATTAGCGCAAGTGGACTTTTGCGGGCCTGTCACACAGGCCAAAGTGGAGAGGGCATTGTCGGCGCTGAAGTGTGTTACAGCGAAGGCTCTTATGAGATCAGAACAGCTGATTTTGGCACCATAGTTGCCCGCCGCTGCCCGTGTCCGTGACCACTATCGCGTGAAGTAAGAAAAAATAAAATGAGAAACAAATTTCTAGGATCGGATGGGATTTTAACCCGCGCCCCCTGCGTGGCATTCGAGTCTTCCACCGCAGTGCCACGCTGGTGCTTGTAACTCCTTCGCAAAAATACTCTATACAGGCGTCATGTCGGGCAAGGAATCGTGTTAACATAGGTAATACAGCGTGGCAGAAGAGTAAAACGACAACCAGCCATCACACAATGCTAATTCCGCAAAGAGTGTGTGGTTTAATGCTTCCCACCCACTGCAAAGTGCTCAGCCATAGTTCATCGTCATCAGCCACAGCACAAAGCGCACATAATCCCTTACAGATGTGTAGCGGCTACCACGATTCTCCGAAGAATCACGAAAAATGACATAGTGGGAACTTCGGTACTTCAGAAAAATTACGATGATTTATGGCGTAGTGGGTACCCTGCATGTGTACTTGTATCAGCTGCCCCAAGAGACTCTACAACGGGCTCTACAAAGTCCGCTCTTCCAACTTTCGCTGTGACTCTGCTGCACATTCCGCGCAGGCCTGGCAATCTTTTTATCAAAACAGCGGTCTCGCACATCACAGAGTGCACTCAGCGACGTGCTGCTTCTGAGATGATGATGAAATGAACTTTATTTGGTCCTGGAGAACCCCGATCAGACAACCCCCGAAGGGGGGTCCGCCGCAGTTGCTGGCCGCGCCCACGCCGGTACTGGAAGACCGTGGCCCTCCGCCCGTTCGCAGGCTTCCTGGACTGCCGACAGCTGGACTGAGAGCTCGCGGCTATTAAGAGCCCTCTCCCAGTCCTCTTCTGTGCTGAACTCTGCGCTAAGTAACGCCGGGCGCTGCCAGAGCATATGAGCGAGTGTGCAATTATCCGCCCCACAGCTAGGACATCCTGGATTTATGCCTTCAGCAAAGTGGCTAAACGTGCTGCATCGTGCTCACTCCCTTGACACAAAGCACTGAGCCCACTAAAATTGTGATTGAATTTGGAAAAAATAAATACTATGACTTTGAAGGGTATACTGGTTTGTGCTAGTCGGTAGGAATTCATATGTACAGTTACTTCCGCTCCTCTGAAGAACGCGTTTTACCCTTGTCCCGCTTTCTTTGAGGGTGGCAAGTAACTACATCACAAATCAAATGTTTTTTTTTATGATTACTCCAGCTTCAAATTTTTCCATTAAAAAAAACGTTACGAACCGTTACGGAACATTATTTTTTCGTTCCGGAACAGAAACGGAACGGAACTTTTTGCGGTGGAACGAAACTAAAACCGAAACGAAAAACATTTCGTTCCGACACCCTGATGACAACACACTTCTTCCCCCTGCACAGCCGCATGCATGCCCGCCATCACTGAAGGCATTGTAGAGAGTTTTGGAAAAAAAAAAAAAAGTGACAGTTTCGCCGCAACGGCGAAGCAATGTATGCGATAGCAATAAATGAGAATGTAACGCGAAGAATGGAAAGCAGCCCGAAATTGCCAGCGCGTCGCTCGAGCCCAAAGGACGCACGAAAAGAACGCACACAGGACGAGCACCAACTAATGCGTCCCAGCTCGACACCTGAAGCGCACTGCTCAAACATAAAGCAGGACGCACGAAACGAATGAACAGGTACTCACAGGGCGAGCGCGAACTAATTGTCACAGTCGTTACTTATTTCTGTTTGAACAGCGCGCTCCTTTCGCAAACACGGCCGCTGCAGCGAGCGAAGTGAGCTTCGTACCCCCCGCTCCACCCCACCGGTCGCCCCTTCTTTCCTCGAGATAAGCGCACGAAGGCGACCACGCCCTGTAGGGCGAAGTGCAACGGCGTCCGCAGGAGCGGGACGACGATCTTTAAAGCGCGCCACTCGCGCCATCTACGCGGTGACTAAGAAAGCATGATGAAGTACATGGTGTATATAAGTAGCTTGTCGTTAGCAGGCTGGGAGACGGCACTGTTTGTGGCCTAACCGTCTAACGCCGCGCGCCGCGAAGCGAGAAGTCGCGCGTTCGATTCCGCACATCGGAAAGTTTTGCTGAATTATTTTTCTTTGTGGCTCATATATATATATATATATATATATATATATTGTCAAGACGTTTATTAGCGGGCACTCGGCGACGGCGACAGTCAAAAGCGGGGCCGACTCTCTGCACGAGGAGCGTGCTCTCAGAGAAGAGGCGACCCACTAGAAGGCGCTCGAGAGGACGACCCATTAACGACTACGAACGCTTCGCTACAATTACCCCGGGTACGAAAAGGGAGCCGCCTGGCGACCTAGCAGCTTGTCACTATGAGCGGGTCATGGTAGGGCTTCAGGCGCTCCACGTTGACAATGTCGCGCCCTCGACGGCGCATGTCCGAAGATGGTTCGATGGGTTCGATGAGGTAGTTGACCGGGGAAGTGCGTTCCACGACACGGTAGGGGCCTTCGTATTTGGGCAGTAGTTTGGAAGAGAGGCCAGTTGCAGTGGTCGGGACCGAGAGCCACACGAGCACTCCAGGGAGGAACGTGGACTCGAAAGTGGTGGTGTCACCGCGAATGCTCTTCTGCCGCTCTTGTTCCTGCGTTGTAAAGGTCTTCGCAAGCTCGCGACATTCTTCAGCAAGCCTGGCTGTGTCCGAAATAGGCGCACATTCAGATTGATCTGGCTTGTAGGGAAGGATGGTGTCGATTGTGTGCGACGGGTGCCTGCCGTACAATAAGAAAAATGGTGAGAAACCAGTAGTGCTCTGAGAGGCGGTATTGTAGGCGTACGTGACGAAGGGCAGAATGGCATCCCAATTTGTGTGGTCGGCGGCGACGTACATCGAGAGCATGTCGCCGAGCGTGCGGTTAAAGCGTTCGGTGAGGCCATTCGTCTGCGGGTGGTAAGCAGTAGTTTTGCGGTGAACAACGTTGCACTCTTTGAGAATGGCTTCCACGACTTCCGACAAGAAGACACGGCCTCGATCACTGAGCAGCTCCTGGGGCGGACCGTGACGCAGCATGAATCGTTCGAGCAGGAAGGAGGCCACATCGCACGCTGTAGCCGCAGGGAGGGCGGCAGTTTCAGCGTATCGCGTGAGGTGGTCTACAGCGACGATGACCCAGCGGTTACCAGTGGATGTCAGAGGAAGTGGCCCATACAGATCGATGCCAACGCGCCCAAACGGTCGGTCAGGGCAAGGTAGAGGGTGCAGACCTGCCGGCGACAGGTGTGTTGAAGTTTTGCGGCGCTGACAGTCGATGCAGGAGCGAACGAACTTCTGCACGTAGCGGTACATGCCTCGCCAAAAGTACCGTTGGCGAATGCGGTGGTAGGTTTTCGATACGCCAGAGTGTGCACACTGCGGATCAGAGTGGAACGACTCGCATATGTCAGAACGCAGACTGCGGGGTATTACTAGTAGCCACCTGCGGCCGTCGCCGTTGTAATTGCGTCGATGGAGCAGGTCGTCGCGAACGGCGAAATGGTGGGCTTGACGACGCAACGCGCGAGTAGATGGTGTGGCTGACGGATCAGTCAGTAAGTCTATTAGTGAGGCAATCCATTGGTCCTTGCGCTGTTCGGTAGCAATGGTGTGAATGTCGATGGAAGAAACGGCAAAGTGAGACACTGAGCTGTGGGCATTTTCGTCAGGCAAGGGAGAGCGCGACAGGGCGTCGGCGTCAGCATGCTGGCGTCCGTTGCGGTACAGCACGCGGATGTCGTAGTCTTGCAGGCGAAGCGCCCAACGGGCGAGACGGCCTGAGGGATCCTTCAACGACGACAACCAGCACAGTGCATGATGGTCGGTGACAACATCGAATGGGCGACCATACAAATAAGGCCGAAACTTCGCAAGGGCCCAGATGATTGCCAGGCATTCTTTCTCCGTGACGGTGTAGTTGGTCTCGGCTTTAGTAAGCGTACGGCTTGCATATGCCACGACATATTCTGGGAACCCAGGTTTGCGCTGCGCAAGGACAGCGCCGAGGCCAACACCGCTGGCGTCCGTGTGTACCTCTGTAGGGGCCGTTGGGTCGTAGTGGCGTAGTATGGGAGGAGACGTCAACAAACGACGGAGCTTTGCGAAAGCGTCGTCGCACTGTGACGACCACGAATTGAGGGGCCCGTTGCTGCCAAGGAGCTTCGTCAGCGGCGATATGATAGTCGCAAAGTTTCGGATAAAGCGCCGAAAGTAGGAGCATAATCCTACGAAACTGCGCAGTTCCTTGACGGACGTAGGCTTGGGGAACTCTGTCACGGCCCGAAGCTTGGCTGGATCAGGGAGAATTCCGTCCTTGGACACGACGTATCCTAGTATCGTCAACTGCCGTGCTGCAAATCGGCACTTCTTTAGATTCAGTTGTAGCCCGGCCTCGCTCAAACGCGTCAAAACATGCCGCAGGCGTTGTAGATGCGTGGAGAAGTCCGGGGCGAAAACGACGACGTCGTCGAGGTAGCACAGGCACGTGTGCCATTTCAAGTTGCGCAGAACGGTATCCATCATGCGCTCAAAGGTCGCGGGCGCATTGCACAGCCCAAACGGCATGACGTTAAACTCGTACAAGCCGTCGGGTGTGACAAACGCTGTCTTCGGTCGAGCGTCATCAGCCATGGGGACTTGCCAGTAGCCTGAGCGCAAATCGAGCGATGAAAAAAATTCTGCTCCTTGCAGGCTGTCAATGGCGTCGTCTATTCGAGGTAGGGGATAAACGTCCTTACGGGTAATCTTATTGAGTCGTCGGTAGTCCACACAGAACCGCACAGAGCCGTCCTTCTTCGCAACGAGAACGACAGGAGAAGCCCACGGGCTGTTGGAGGGTCGAATAACATCGCGACGAAGCATGTCTTCGACTTGCTCGTTAATTACACGACGCTCTGCTGGCGATACGCGATATGGACGTTGCCGCAGTGGTGGTTGGGTGCCAGTGTCGATGTGATGCGTGACAGCAGACGTGCGGCCGAGAGAAGTTTGCGCGACATCGAACGAAGAACGAAATTCTTCCAACAGGCATAGAAGCTGGGAACGCTCGACCGATGTAAGGTTGTCAGCAATCGAGGAACCAAATACATCAGTGGGTGACGAATCAGATGTGGAAACAGCACTGAGCGAACGGGAGCTGGCGCAGTGCGTGTCACCCGGTGCGTCCATAACTTGTGCGTCTTCGAGGGCTTCCGCTCTGCCGAGACATTCCCCTCGCACCAGTGTAACAATGTACGGGGATGGGTTCGTAACAAAAATATCGGTGTCGCCCTGAGTGACTTGCACGGTCGCAAACGGCACCAGCAAGCCTTTCCTGTTGAAAACGCGGTCAGATGGAGAAAGGAGTGCAACGGTGTCAGCGAGACCGGTGCAATAGACTGACACAGCCGTTGACGAGTTTGCAGGAAGTGTGGTGTCGTCTTTGACGAGTACCTTGGTCGCAGCCGGTAGACTGTCTGCCGGCGTCAAATCTGGGAATGGTGAGAGCTCTATTTCGGCTGGTGCGCACCGAATTACGGCGTCGTGACGTGCGAGAAAATCCCATCCCAGGATGACGTCGTGAGAGCATGAACAAATTATGATGAATTCGACGGCGTACAGAGCGTCCTGAATCATGACACGGGCGGTGCACACTGCTGTCGGGTGAATACTTTGGGCGCTGGCTGTACGGAGGGAGAGCCCGGAAAGTGGCGTCGTCACTTTTCGTAGTAGTCGGCTAAATTTAGCGTCCATAACGGATACAGCAGCTCCAGTGTCTACAAGGGCCGATGTGCGCACACCATCTACAAACACGTCTACTACGTTTGATGGGCTTTGCTGAGGGCTTTGGCAGTTCGATAGCGTCGCAGCCCTTGCCTCTTGGACTGCGACGACTAGTTTTCCTGTTCTCGTGCGACCGGACGAGGCCGCATCGGCGACAGTGATCGGCGTCGTGGGGACGGTGAACGGCGGGTAGATGAAGCTGGGCGTGACGTCGGCGACATAGGCGGCGGCGGGTCGTAATACGGGCGGCTGGACTGGTTGGTGACGGTTGATCCGACTCGAGGCGGCTGCACGCGGTTGCAATAGCGGGCGACGTGACCGGCCCAACCGCACGCAAAGCAGATGGGGCGGTTGTCGGCAGTGCGCCATCGGCTTGCCGGACTAGGTCCCATCCATGTCGCAGGACGCGAGGGACGGGGCGACGGCTGATATGACTGCATGGTGGTCTGCAGTCGAGGCGTATGAATGACGTCGGCGTACGCAGCCGGCACACTCGCTTCGAAGGCCTGAGGCCTGGCGACGGCCCCGGCGTAAGTTAGCGGGGGCACCACAGGGAGCGCTGGGGGCGGCCTGGCTGCAACTTGCGCGTAACTGAGAGGCGCAGGCGCTGGAGGGGGCTGGTGGTATTCCGGCATGACCTCCGCGATTTCCTGCTCGATTGCCCGCCGTAGGGGAGGCAGCAGTGTGGTCGACGGCTGCTCAACATGCTGTGGGTGAGCGAAGGCCAGTAGAGAAAACTGGCGGGCAATTTCCTCGCGCACGAAGGACTTGATCTCGGCGAGTAAGACGGAGTGGTCCGACGTGGCCGACAAGCCAGCGAGATCGGCGTCGCGTGATGGAGGTCGACGCGTCATCAGCCGCTGCCGGCGCAGCTCCTCGTAGCTTTGGCACAGTGTGATGACCTCTGCCACAGTGCGAGGGTTTTTGGCAAGCAGCATGGTGAAGGCATCGTCGTCGATGCCTTTCATAACGTTCCGGATCTTGTCGGACTCAGACATTGTCGCATTGGCTTTCTTGCACAAGTCGAGCACGTCTTCAATGTAGCTCGTGAAAGACTCGCCGGCCTGCTGGGCTCGTTCACGTAAACGCTGTTCGGCTTGCAGCTTGCGAACGGCAGGGCGGCCAAACACGTCGATGATGGCGGTCTTGAATGCCGACCACGTAGCGAAATCGGATGCGTGGTTGTTGTACCATAAGCCGGCCACACCCGCGAGGTAGAAAACGAGGTTGCTCAGTTTGCCTGCCTCGTCCCATTTATTGGGGACACTCACACGCTCGTAGATCGCGAGCCAGTCCTCGACGTCGGTGCCATCCGCGCCGGTGAAGACAGGAGGGTCGCGGATGCGGGGGACACCTGGACATGGCGTCGGCGCAAGAGGAGGCGTTTGCTGGGCGGCGTCTTGAGTCATGGTAGCAGGCACGGTACGGGATCGAAGCTCCAAGGGCATCGAATGCGGACCGTAGTTGTTGAAAGGGCACAGCACTCTCCACCAAATTGTCAAGACGTTTATTAGCGGGCACTCGGCGACGGCGACAGTCAAAAGCGGGGCCGACTCTCTGCACGAGGAGCGTGCTCTCAGAGAAGAGGCGACCCACTAGAAGGCGCTCGAGAGGACGACCCATTAACGACTACGAACGCTTCGCTACAATATATATATATATATATATATATATATATATATATATATATGGTGCATGGCGGCGGCGACGGGGACGGCAAAAATCAACCGACACTTTCCATATAATTGCTATCGTAATAAACAAAAACATGACAGAGCATGTGAAATGGCAGCTTTTCGTTGGTCTCGTTCGTGATCAAAGACGTCAGATCGTGAATTTACCTTTTTTCTCCCACCTTTTATCGACATAATTTCTTAACCAAGAAAATTGAGGACCCAGAACCTTATTACACCCTCCTAAGTGCACCATAAGGGGATATGGTCCAGATGCAGGCAGTATTAAGGAGAATTGGAGCCCTTAGAACGCGCAGTCTGGATAGTTTGCATTTGCAGTGTGGCACACACGAACTCTGTCTCCCAAGGTCAGTGGCAGCCGCCGGTTCTCGAGTTGTAGACCATAGTGGTGGGCCACTATAAGATTCAAAACCCATTTCCCATGTAGTACTTTAAATCCGTGCTTGGAGCGCGAGATCCATTGGCGTGCTGTTACGCCTACTGCTGACGTAGGCGCACATTCGAAAACAAGCCGCACGCAGAGGACGTACGCATGCGCGCTTCCGAGCCGGTAAGCGTGCGATTAAGGGCACCAATGTGGATTAGACGACAGTATCAATACAAATAGATCGCGCCAGCGCCTCCTAGACCTCAGACGCGATATACCGCGCCAGACCGCGCAGCGAGAAGCAGCCGACCGGAACTATAAGTTGCTAGCAGCAGTCATCAGCACAGCCAAGTTACGCGGAAAAGAAACCACACAACATTGAAGCTAGTTGACGTAATGCACTGGGCGGGGCACTGCGAACGGCGCTGCCCTCTCCTTCTGAATGAAGTAAGTTGAGAGGGAATGAGTCACGTAAATATGCGTCACGAATGCGTCACTTTAGCTTTTCGAAAAGTTCCTTCGGGTATATATTCCTGGTAGGCGCCCGACTGATTGGAAAGTGTTTTTCGCACCAAGCGCGATGGGTGGGTTATGGCCCCTTCAATTTTCAAGCGAGTCATAGACCATCGCAAGGGTCGTTGTCGTTTAAGGAGCGACCGCTAAGAAATCCGACGCCCGCGAGCGCTAAGAAATGCGGGCCTTCAAGGTGCGCTCGTCGCATGCGTATTTGTATGAGCCGATTTCTAATAACTGATCCTCTCGTGACCGCGGGAATATAGGCTTTTGCCCGCTTCTGATATGGCAATGTGATGTTTTATTCAGTGAACTTCTCATTTCGTGTTGCCACGTTTCATTGTTGCTTGGATATGAACACATGACCGACGTTGTTGCCACTATGTGCTGTAGTTTTCACCTGCCAAGCACGTAAATGATGGCTCAATTCCCGACAGATAGGAAGGAAACAGTCAGGAGGGAACATTGCACAACGCGAAAGAAAGAAAGATAGAAAGAAAGAAAGGAAGAAGGGAATAAAAGTACAAATTCAGGCACGCGCAAGCAGAGCTTACTTATTCTATTTGCTCTATAGGGCAAGGGCCCCTGAATATTTTATTGGAATACCATCACCTTGTTGAAATTTTTTGTGATGGCCAGTATCCTGCAGTGTAGTTACATGATTTTCTGCGCAGCTCAAACGCCAATACACCACGGCTCCGTGATGTTATGCTTTCCGTATGTATGACAAATTTGACTTTAGAGCGCTGTCACATCTAGAAGCCGAAGGAACGCCAACAGGCAGCATCATACTGACTTAAAGGCCACGTTATTCCTAAAAATGCTCCTGACATGCATCGATTTGTTCCTTATAGAATCGACATTCTTACATAAAGAAAGGAGCCGCACAGGCCTAGATTCACTTGAATGCCACGTCTGTTTTCAATCTTTCGAAATAAACACATCTTTCAATTAGCAGACCCTGAAAATGAGAAAACAAGGACGTCACATGTAACCGTAAATGGCGGTTTCTATTTGTTCTTATTGGCTGCGTAATTTAAAATTTTCTATGTAGTGCTTGCTCGCGCGTGCAAACATCAGATTTTCTTATTTAATCGATTCATTTCCTATTCGAAATATATTTATGAGTTTAGATGCTGCGAACTTATCTCCACTGGTTTGAAGCCGCTTTTTTGTATTGCTGGGCGGTTTAGCATGAGTGATGCTATTTACATTTTCCTGCACACTCAGAAATAATATCAATCATCTTGTTATCAGAAAGTAAACATAGGCTACAGGGTTGTATAGGAATAAATATCTCGGCGATTGTTTCTTCCTGCAGTGCTGAGTATATTACTGCCATCTACAACCTACGGCGTTATTGTTCGGCAAAAAAAAAACGACTCAGCCACCCGGACCAAGTTTAAGCACTTGCTGAATGCCCAGCCATCTTCAACTGGAAGTTGAAGGAAGCCAACTTCGTAAACCAATATACGCCACTTTCGGAGACGGCATGTGGGCACCGCCTGTTAAACCGCTTGCACATAAAACACGACTGCATTCCAGAGGACACATGCCGAGTTTCAGAGCTGTGGCACCACAAGCTCTAGGTTTCTCCCCTTCCTCGCATCATGCACTTGCAGACACACGAAGACAGACGAGGGACGCGCTCTCGGGCCCTCGAACTCCAATATGGACCCAAGCAGGGTGTATACTATGTTGATATGGCAGGGCCGTTGCCCACCGGATTCTACACGGCCGCCGTATTTCACCGGGACCAACGCGTCAATGGCCTCTCCTATCGGGCTATCAACTCCGCGCGGGCAGGGGAGGTAGCAATAGCGCTTGCCGCCTCGGACAGGAACTCCAGGGTAATCATCAGAGATTCGCGCAAAGCCTCTGAATATCTGGCGGGTGAAGTCTCACCATTGGCCTACGAAATTCGAAAGCAAGCCGTAAGCGATGCTGACCCCTTACCTAAATGCATCATTTGGACTCCGGGAAACCAGGGCCTTAGAGGTAACGAGGTTGCGGACGTGGCTGCCCGCGCTCTTATCCTCCGCGCCCCTCACGCAGGCTTTCCCGGCTCAGAGACTAGGTAACCGCTTCTGCTACTCAAAGAAGTTCTGGTGCAATACTGCGAGCGTCATCGGCCTTTCCCGGTCCCTGCGAAGGGCCTGAGTAAGGCCGATGAAGGAACCTCAACCCATATATGCCCAGTGTCCTACATATAGGACGCTTCTTTGATGCACTCTAACATCGTTATTTCTTTAGCGGATGACTAGCGCCACCTACAGCACATTAAGCAGGCCTCATTCATTCTCAACGTGTGCAAGCCTAGACATTGCTTGCTTTTCATGCTGCCACGTGCAGACCGCATTCTCCGGGCAAACGCGTGCTTTGTAGGAGAGACGCCACGGACAGGAATTGCATTGTTGGTGTCCACGTGAAATGTTTCAAGTCTTACCACACCCGCACATAGCACCCCTAACGCCCAGTGTCCTATATGTATAGGACGGCTTGAAAAACAGCGTTGAGTTTACCTGGCAGTAAATAAAGAATTCGTGGTTTCTTTTGAGGGTAGAAGAACACTTTGTGTGAAAAATATATTTGCTTTGTCATTTTTTCCGAGTTTGGGCATATATGGGTTAGGCGCCTGCAGACCAACACATTGTTATGTCCTGTAATAGTAAAACATTTTGACCCGAAAGTTGATGGGCGGTGCCCTCACTGTGGGGAATTATCCGATTACTTTCACATGGTTTGGGTATGTCAGACGTATTCCTTCCATTCCCCCTAACCCTTCCCCTACTACGGGGGCATGGGAGGCAGCCCTACTCAATTGCTCAGGCCTGGAGTCTCAATGGTCTCTAGTGGAACGGGCGCAGGTACGGCGTTGTCCAGCGGGGTCCCGGAATAGGTACTCTCCCTAAAACACACACGTGGAATACCAACCCGGCGACAGCGTGTATGTCTGGACGCCAGTACGCCGATGCAGTCTTAGCGAGAAGCTTCTTCGCAGAATCTTCAGCCCTTACAAGGTACTTCAACGTCTCGGCACACTGGACTACGAGGTTGTACCGGACGCCATTACGAACTCTGAGCGGCGCAGCGCATGGTCTGAAGTAATTCATGCCGTGCGCCTGAAGCCAATTTATGCCCGTTTAGCAACCTGAGGACGGCAGATTCTTGCTTGCTGCATTGCTTTTCTTTCGTATTGCATGCATTTTTTTCGTCTTCCATGTTCTCTTTGAAGCATCAGGGTGACGCTTTTTTGGAGACGCGCGTTCATTTTCTTGTATTTGGGTTTCAGCCACAAAAACTGTTAGTTACGCTCAGCGCAGACCGCGCAGCTGTGTTTGGGAAGCTTCGCGATTGTTTGAGATCATTGTTTTAAGATCTCGAGCAGCACTCGAATAGTCAAGTTTATTTCAGCGCTTACGCGAGCCGCAGTGAAAACGCTGGAGGGTTGGTCGACTACTGTGTGAAAGAGGACGCGTTCCGCCGATGATTACCGATGGACGATGCTCTGTTCGCCCTAATCAGTGTAGAGCGTGAATATGCTCTATCTTTTCATTTTCCGGGCACAAGTTCGCCCCCAAAAAAGAGTTGCGTTCTTTCCAGCTTTGCTGCAGCGTTCTTCTTTCTCACAATCACGTGACAATCTGATTTCATTGCATTGGTGAGAGAAGGAGAAAGAAGATAAAAAGAATGAGAAATAGAGAACGAAAACAATTGTGACAGAGGGTCAAACAACAAAATAAAGATAAATACTGAGACCGACAAAGAAAGAGATAGTAAGGAACAAGCGGGAGCGAGACAGAGAATATAATGACCTTGTATAGTACAGTATAGCAAGAGAATGGGTAAGGGAAGCGAGGGTGATGAAGAAAGAAGGAGGGGCGAGAGTAAAACAGTGCATAGTCATACATAGTGTTGTATAGTGAGGCTGTGGTAGAAGGAATTGGTGCTGAGGAGACAAATGAGGAGGCGAGGGGGTAAATCACTGCATAGCCATGGATATTATGGCATAGCAAGGGAGCGGAAAAAGGCAGGGCGAATGAGAAGGAGTGATGTGAGAGTTAGCAGGAGATGAGGCAGGAGGGGAGAAGGTGAAGCGTAGCATAGTCATGTGTAGTATAGTATAGCAAGAAGTGGGAAAGTGAAGTGACGGTGAGGATTGGAGGAAGGAGAAGGGTAAGGCCACAAGCTCCGAGGTTTCCCTTCTTCGCAGAACTACTGCGTACTGCCCTAATTTTTTGTTTTTTTTATTTCAATATACTGAAAGCCCTGTGACCATAGATAGGGGAGGGGGGAGAATATTATATTGCCACGCGCAGTTTTTATGTTTTTATGTAGCCGGTCCGTTACACGTACAACCACTGCCTTGCGCTAACCATGCCCGAATATCTGGGAACGAGAAAGATAAGGGTTAAAGAAAGACAGGGAGGTTAACCAGCAGGAGCTTCCGGTTTGCTACCCTGTACGTAATAAGTGGATGTAAAAGAATGAAACACAAGAAGTGTTTGTGACGACAGCACGCGACAAAAAAACAAAGTCATGACCGCAGTCCAAGTACTGCACAGCAACCTTTATGCCACAGTCACGGTTTGTCATTCAGTGCGGTTGCTCGAAGAAGCCGTCACAACGCCCTATTAGCGGCTCATGTTGAAGACCGGATAGGCCAGGGCCCTATAATTTTGTTCTCCGTGAGATAGCGGTTGCCCAACTTGCCTAGTGCGGTTGAGAGGGCAGCTCTTTCGGAGTGTAAGCGGGTGCACTCACAGAGAAGGTGCGCGACTGTTTCGCTGCACCCGCAGACTTCACATGACGGGATCTCAGCCATTCCAATAATAAAAGGCATTTGAGGAGGCCACTCTAATTCATAGACAGATCAGCAGGGTAGAATCCCGTCGTGATAGGTTGGCCGATATACCTAGTTCAAGATCAGGGTCCAAGGCATGCAGCCGTGCACTTCTAAATGTCACTCACTCCCAAAAGTTCAACATTATACGACGGGGTAGCACACGAAGTTCTTTTGCGGCACCCGATCTCGAAAGGGGAATGGCCATGCTCCTGACACCTTTGTGAGCGGATCGGGCAGCTGCGTTCGCTTGGTCATTTCTCTAAATGCCACAGTGGCCAGGCAGCCAATGCAAAATTACTTTGCGCCCTTTTTGTATTTCTAGATCGAGGACTCGCCTGATTTCCGCTACGAGCTGCTTATGTGAGCCATGACGTAAAGCGGAGGGTAGACTTTGGAGGGCTGCTTTGCTACAGCAAAAGATACACCATGAATTAGGTGTCTGCTCCATGGCAAGCTGAAGAGCAGCACGGAGGGCTACTAGTTCCGCAGCCTTAGTTGAGGTTGCGTGAAACATTTTCAGCTTCATTGCAATAGATCTTGCTGGAATATTTACATTGGTGGTTGAGTTTGTAGTCACAACAGAAACATCAATGTACTTTTTAATCTTCCGATAAGACTGCACCGCACGCGAACAATACATTTATTCTAGATCTAAGCCGGCCTCCAACGATAATGCTTGAATCTTTGATGCCACAGGTATAGACGATTTTCCGCAGCGGCGCATGGGCGCTGCCATGTTTGATCACGTAATCGTAACTGGCCTTCCCCCAGCCATTTGCCCTAGCTAACGCAATGGGCCAGCGAAGCGGCCGTGGCCGTACCACACGAGCTGGTTGCAGCAGCGTGTAAGCAAGTCACATGCTTGCGCAGCAAAACATAGTTCTACATGTAATCGCCTCAAAGTTGAAAACGTTGAGACGTTTGCGTTTGTTTGGTACGTACCATGCCACAACGATAAGCGATATGTTTAATCTACTTCGTATTTATGGTGTATGCCTTTAATTGTTGTATATTAGCAACCGCCAGTAGCTGGGGTTACAAGCCAACATGGCAGCACCCATGCAGACAAGACAGCCCGCTTCGATCCGAACTCACGCTTGCTACTCGCCCACTGTCCTCACAGCAATAAATAAATGGCAAATCCGGCCATCACTTTGTGTCAGCTCACGCTGGAGAAAAAGCATCAGGTATGCTTTGTCTTTATTATTGCAGTCAGCTGTGTTTATTTAGCCATGCCTGCTAAGCCTCGTGTCCGACAATATGAGAATGAATCTTGGAAACACTGCAAACTACTGACGAGTAGATGCGTGGGTTTTGAACTTACAGGCCATAAATCGCCGGACAATGACGTGATAAATTCGAGGCGGAAGCGAACTGCATCCACAGGTGCCGCCATGTTTACTTTTCCGGCGCTGCCGTCTGCTCGCTTTTACTCACTTGCGCGCAAACGCTACGGGAACGCCGAGCAGACGACACGACGCGGATGGAGACAAATTGAGCAGCGCTGCCAAAGGCCACTGCATGGTGATGGCGATGGAGACGGCCACAGTGCGGTGGCCCCATCTAATTTTGATTGAACAAACCAGCTGCGGAAAATCGTCTATAAAAGGCCGACCTACTTTACCCCTGATAAGATTACCAGCGGCCGACGCGTATTCTGCCGATAGCAGTGAGTCTATTGCTTCTACTTTAAACTTTAATTTCCTGGACACAAGCTCGTAGGAATAAAGTGTCTCGTCATGAGCACGCGGACTGCTGCTTGCACGAGCACGCGAAGACAGCAGTCGAGCACGTGACAATATAACCTTAAATATAAAGCTACAATGAGAACCAAACGTATTTCAACATGAAAACACCATACCAAACACACACACAGATATATATATATATATATATATATATATATATATATATATATATATACACCGGGTGTCCCAGCTATGTTTAGCCAAGGGTTAAAAAATACAATATTAGGGGCAGGCGAATGAAATCAGTTGCAAATTGTTGAGAGTCACCTTGCGCACTACACACAATTTTTTGTTTGGTAATTAACTATTTTGTTAATTAGGATTATTTAATTAAATTGCTAAATATTGACTGTAGGCAAGAAATGCGGCTTGCAACGTTCGAGAGCGTCTTCAGAAACCCCAGTTCTATTATTTGCGATAAAGAAAGTTTCACGTATAGCATTTTTTCCAAGCTGCAAAGACAGGCCGCAAAATGCAAAAAGAACCACGTGACTAGCGCGATCGCGCGCCACGAAAATGCTGCCCTCAGTCGTGGTTCGAGAGAACGAAATCAGCTGCGGCCGCGACTCGCCGGCTCCGTTGTAGTGGTAGGCCGATAAGACGACGGTGGTTTTTTTGGCCCGCGTCAGCCAGTTGGCGCGCGTGACGGTGCAAGTGGTAGCGAGCGCGGGCCAAGAAACCGCCGTCAACTTATCGGCCTATAACGCTGCAACGGAGCTGCCGAGTCGCAGCCGCAGCTGGTTTCGTTCGCTCAAACCGTGGCTGAGGGCAGCATTCTCGCGGCGGGCGAATGCGCTAGTCACGTGGTTCTTTTTGTATTTCGCGGGCTTTCCTTGCAGCTTGGAAAAATGCTATACATGAAACTTGCTTTATCGCAAATAATCGAATTGGGGTTTCTGATGACGCTCTCGAACGTTGCAAGACGCATTTCTTTCCTACAGTCAATATTTAGCAATTTAAATAAATAATCCTAATTAACAAATTATTGAATTACCAAACAAAAAATTGTCTGTAGTGCGCAAGGTGACTGTCAGCAATTTGCAACTGATTTCATTCGCCTGCCTCTAATAATGTATTTTTTAACCATTGGCTAAAGATAGCTGGAACACCCGGTATATATATATATATATATATATATATATATATATATATATATATATATATATATATATATATATCGTGGCGACGCAATTGGTACTGTTTAACGGTTGCGCTCTCCAGCTGCTCATAGTGGGTCGTCCTCTTCTAAACGCCGCTCGCGCTCGAAGCCCGTGCCTTGGCCTTGACTGTTGCCATAGCTCATTGTCACCGAGTGCTGTCCAATAAACAGCTTAACAAATTGGTAGAGAATGCTGTGCTCCCATTCGATGCCCCTGGAGCTTCGTTCCCGTACTCTGCCGTCTACCATGCCCGAAGACGCCGCTCAGCAAACGCCACCTCCCACACCGACCACATGTCCCGGTGTCCCACGCATCCGCGATCCTCCTATCTTCCCTGGCTCCGATGGCACCGACGTGGAGGACTGGCTCGCAATTTACGAGCGCGTGAGCGTACGCAACAAATGGGACGAAGCGGGCAAGTTGAGCAACTTGGTCTTCTACCTCGCGGGAGTAGCAAGCTTGTGGTACAACAACCACGCGTCCGATTTTGCGACTTGGTCGGATTTCAAGACCGCCGTCATCAACGTTTTTGGTCGTCCTGCAGTTCGTAAGCTGCAAACAGAACAGCGCTCACGCGAACGAGCTCAGGAGGCTGGTGAATCTTTCACCAGTTATATCGAAGACGTCCTGTACTTGTGTAAGAAAGCCAACGGCACCATGTCCGAGTCTGACAATATCCGGAACATTATGAAGGGCATTGACGACGATGCCTTCACCATGTTGCTCGCCAAAAATCCTTCCACCTTGGCCGAGGTCATGACACTGTGCCAGAGCAACGAGGAGCTCCGCCGGCAACGTTCGATGACCCGTCGCTCTCCATCACGCGACGAACAGCTCATTGGCTTGGCGGCCATACCTGACCCGGCCATGCTGCTGGCAGAAGTGAAGTCATTCATGCGCGAGGAAACCGCACGCCAGTTCTCTCTCCTGGCCTTCGCCCACCAGCCGCACGTTCAACAGTAGTCGACGACCCTTCTTCCTCCTCTGGAACAAACGATTCAGCAGGAAATCGCGGAGGTGATGCCTGAGTACCAACAGCAACATCCGGCTCCTGCTCCGCAGAGTTACGCTCACGTTGTCGTCAGGACGCACCAGGCAATCCCTGCGGCCGCTCCATTGAGTTACGCCGAAGCCGCCGCTAGACCTCCGTCCTTCGAAGCGGGCGTGCCGGCTCCGTATGCTGCCGTCATCCCCAGGCCCCGACTGCAACCCACCATGCAGTCATTTCAGCAGCCGCCCCGTCAATCGCATCCTGCGACATGGGCCCCGCCGAACCGATGGCGCACACCCGACAATCGACCCATCTGCTTTGCATGCGGTTATGCCGGTCACGTGGCACGTTACTGCCATCGCGTGCAGCCGCCTCGAGTCGCGTCAACCACCAGCAGCCAGTCCAGCCGTCCATTCTACGACCCGCCTATGTCACCGACGTCACGCCCAGCTCCATCCACTCGCCGCTCTCCGTCTCCACGACGTCACTCACTGTCAATGTCATAGACATGTTTGTGGACGGTGTTTACGCATCTGCCCTTGTCGAACTGGAGCCACCGTATCCGTTATGGACGCAAAACTCCGAAAAGTGACGACGCCACTTTCTGCGATGTCCCTCCGTACCGCCATCTCCCAGAGTATTAGGCCTACAGCAGTATGCACTTCTTGCATCGTCATTCAGGACGTTCTGTACGACGTCGAGTTCATCATAATTGCTGCATGCTCCCACGACGTCATCCTGGGATGGGATTTTCTCTCCCGCCACGACGCCATAAATCACTGCGCATCAGCAGCCCTCGAACTCTCACCGTTCTCACATTTGACGCCGGCAGACAGTCCATCGGCATTCAGCAAGATCCTCGTCAAATACGATACCAAAGTTGCCCCAAACTCGTCGACGGCCGTGCCAGTTTACTGCGCCGGTCTCTGCGACACCGTTGCACTCCTTTCGCCATCTGACCGCGTTTGCACTAAGAAAGGGTTGCTGGTACCTTTCGCGACCGTGCACGTCACTCAGGGTAGCACCGCTATTTTTGCTACCAACCGATCCCCGCACATTGTTACGTTGGTGCGAGGGGAATGTCTTGGCAGAGTAGAGCCCCTCGAAGACGCACCCGATGACTCGCACTGCACCAGTTCCCGTACCATCAGTGCCGTTTCCACGTCTGATTCTTCACCCGCGGATGTATTTGGTCCCTCCATTGCTGACAACATTACGTCGGTCCAGCGTTCCCAACTTCTGTGCCTGCTGGAAGAATTTCGTTCTTCTTTCGATGTCGGGCAAACTTCTCTCGGCCGCACGTCCGCTGTTACGCATCGCATCGACACTGGCGCCCAACCACCCCTGCGGCAACGTCGATATCGCGTGTCTCCAACAGAACGTCGGGTAATTATTGAGCAAGTCGACGATATGCTTGCGAGGTTATTCGACCCTCGGACAGCCCATAGGCGTTTCCTGTTGTTCTAGTTGCCAAGAAGGACGGTTCTGTGCGGTTCTGTGTGGACTACCGAAGGCTCAACAAGATCACTGGGAAGGATGTTTATCCGTTGCCGCGAATCGACGACGCATTTGACAGCCTCCAAGGAGCAGAATACTTTTCATCTCTCGATTTGCGCTCGGAGTACTGGCAAGTACCCATGGCTGATGACGCTCGACCGAAGACAGCCTTTGTGACGCCCGACGGATTGTACGAGTTCAACGTCATGCCGTTTGGTCTGTGCGATGCTCCCGCGACCTTCGAGCGCACGATGGACACCGTTCTGCGCAAGTTGAAATGGCACACGTTCTTGTGTTACCTGGACGACGTCGTCGTTTTCGCTCCGGACTTCTCCACGCATCTTCAACGTCTGCGGCATGTTCTGACTCGTATGAGCAACGCCGGCCTCCAACTGAATTTGAAGAAGTGCCGATTTGCAGCACAGCAGCTGACAATCCTAGGCTACGTCGTGTCCAAGGACGGAGTCCTTCCCGATCCAGCCAAGCTTCGGGCCATGGCCGAATTTCCCAAACCTACGTCCGTCAAAGAACTGCGCAGTTTCGTCGGACTGTGCTCATATTTTCGACGTTTCATACGCAACTTTGCCACCATCATATGACCGCTAACGAAGCTCCTTGGGAGTAACGGGCCCCTACATTCTTGGTCGTCCGATTGCGAGGACGCGTTCGCAAAGCTCCGTCGTTTGTTGACGTCTCCTCCCATACTACGTCACTACGACCCTACGGCCCCAACGGAGGTACACACGGACGCCAGCGGTGTAGGCCTCAGCGCTGTTCTTGCGCAGCGCAAGCCGGGGTTCCCTGAATATGTCGTAGCATACGCAAGTCGTACGCTTACTAGAGCCGAGACCAATTACACCGTCACGGAAAAAGGGTGCCTGGCGATCATCTGGGCTCTTACAAAATTCCGACCTTATTTGTGTGGTCGCCCATTTGATGTCGTCACCGATCATCATGCACTATGCTGGCTGTCGTCATTGAAGGATCCCTCGGACCGTCTCGCCCGCAGGGCACTTCGCCTGCAAGATTGCGACATCCGCGTGTTGTACCGCAACGGACGCCAGCATGCTGACGCCGACGCCCTCTCGCGCTCCCCCTTTCCTGACGACAATGCCTCCTGCTCAGTGTCTCACATTGCTGTTTCTTCTATCGATGTTCACACCATCGCTACCGAGCAGCCCAAGGATAAACGGATCGCCTCGCTGATAGACGTGCTCACTGATCCGTCGGCAACACCAACCACTCGCGCGTTGCGTCGTCAAGCCCACCATTTCGCCATTCGTGACGACCTACTGCACCGACGCAATTACAACGCCGACGGCCGCCAGTGGCTACTTGTGATACCCCGAAGTCTGCGTGCTGAAATATGCGAGTCCTTCCATTCTGATCCACAATGCGCGCACTCTGGGGTATCCAGAACGTACCACCGCATTCGACAAAGATACTTCTGGCGAGGGATGTACCGCTACGTGCAGAACTTCGTCCGCTCCTGCCTCGATTGCCAACGGCGAAAACCTTCAACGCACGTGTCACCAGTCGGTCTACAACCATTACCTTGCCCTAACCGTCCGTTTGGGCGCGTGGGCATCGATATGTATGGACCACTTCCTCTGACGTCGGCTGGTAACCGTTGGGCCATCGTCGCCGTTGACCATCTAACGCGATACGCCGAAACCGCTGCCCTCCCAGCGGCTACAGCGCGCGATGTTGCCTCTTTCCTGCTACACCGATTCATGCTGCGTCACGGTCCATCACATGAGCTTCTCAGCGATTGAGGTCGTGTCTTCTTGTCGGAAGTCGTCGAAGCCATCCTCAAAGAGTGCCATGCTGTTCACCGCAAAACTACTGCTTACCACCCGTAGACGAATGGCCTAACCGAGCGCTTTAACCGCACGCTCGGCGACATCTTCTCACTGTACGTCGCCGCCGATCACACAAATTGGGATGCCATTCTGCCCTTCGTTACCTACGCCTATAATACCGCCCCTCAAAGCACTACTGGTTTTTCACCCTTCTTCTTGTTGTACGGAAGGCACCCGTCGCACACGATTGACACGATACTACCCTACAAGCCAGATCCATCTGATTGTGCGCCTATTTCTGACACAGCCAAGCTTGCTGATGAGTGTCGCGAGCTCGCAAAGACCTTTACAACGCAGGAACAAGAGCGGCAGAAGAGCCTTCGCGGTGGCACCACCACTTCTGAGTCCACGTTCCTCCCGGGAGCGCTCGTATGGCTCTCGGTCCCTACCACTGCAACTGGTCTCTCGTCAAATCTACTGCCGAAATACGCAGGCCCCTACAGGGTCGTCGAGCGAACATCCCCGGTCAACTACCTGATCTAAGCCTTCGAAACAGCTTCGGACATGCGCCGTCGGTGGCGCGACATTGTCAACGTGGAGTGCCTCAAGGCCTACTATGACCCACCCATAGTGAAGAGCTGTTTGGTCGCCGGACGGCTCCCTTTCCGTACCCGGGGTAATTGTGGCGAAGCAATTGGTACTGTTTAACGGTTGCGCTCTCCAGCGGCGTATAGTGGGTCGTCCTCTTCTAAACGCCGCTTGCGCGCGAAGCCCGTGCCTTGGCCTTGACTGTCGGTCGCCATAGTTCATTGTCGCCGAGTGCTGTCCAATAAACAGCTTAACAATATATATATATATATATATATATATATATATAATATATATATATATATATATATATATATATTGTAATGACAAAAAGCGGGATAGAGCTTGGGCCCTCGCGCACGGGCAGCACATTGGCCTCGGGTGTACTCCTCCCCACAGGTATCAGACTCCGCGTCGATACCTGCCCACGACCCCTGAGAGAGATCAAGACCGTCTCCAAACCACAGCAGCCGGCGAGCCGCCCTCCACGTTGGCCAACGTAGAATGCCTGCAGGCGTGGGGCTATGGTGTGACGACGGCACCGCCCTCTCTACCAACAGGAGACGGAGCACTAAGCAACACTCCCGGTTTGGCTCATGATCAGGAGCCACATCATCCCCGGACATCACCGCAGTCATTGGCCGAGTGTGCGGATGCTCGCCACTTGCGAAGCGCCGTCGCCCTAAAGGAAGCGCAAGTGACCATCCCGCCTGAGACCGAAGACCAGCCTGTGCAGCCCATGTTCACAGCTGATAATACGGCTTCTGACGAGGGCGGCTTGACTGTACGGCACTTTAAGAAATACCAGCTGGAGTACCAGCACATCAGAAATACTGCAAGAGCACGAGTAGCCTACAAAAACAGTGCGTGAAATCGGCCCTGTGTTGCCGCAGATATTTAGCGAGACGTTCAGTCGCCCCTTGACGCAACGCGAACAGCGCAGACATCCCGCTCAGTAGCCGTACTACATCCACAGTTTTCTGCCCTGTCCTCCCAACTGCGACTGGATAGTCGTCACGACGACCTGCAACCGATGCGTCCACTCCGCATCAGCCAGTGCGACCTGCTGGCGCCATATCTGTAGCCTAACACATTAACCCCCAGCGCGGACGAGACCTGCAAAGACCACCCCGACACAGCCAGAGTCGTCCACAAGAATGTTTGGCTGTTCAGCAGGATAAGTCACAGTGCACACATGTCTGACCACCACGGCACAGCCAGTGCCGCCCTCCAGAGGCAATTTCGGCAGCTCCGCGCGCTCGCAGTCGTGGCCGAGTGTAACGACAAAAAGCGCGAACAGAGCTTCGGCCCTCGCGCTCGGGCAACACGAGTAAATGGAAATCGAAGGGCAGAATAAAAACAGCCGGCCCAGGTACGGGCGTTGCCTCTTTTCTGTTCGTTACAATCTATATATATATATATATATAAGACGAAGGAAGTGTCCTTGGACTCAGGAGAACGAATACTACGAAGTAGACGACGTGCAAAACGAAAACCTTTTACTTTTCCAACATTTCAGCCGGGGACCGGCCTTCATCAGGGAACGCTAATATTATCTCATAGAGAACTTTAGATACTGATGAAGGCATCCGGACGGTTGCTAGCGTGTGTGTGTGAGAGCTGGCGATGCAGCACTGCGTGTGTCACAGCTTTCTTGGCCTACCTATTGAATCATCCTGAACAGTGACGTCAGTGTCGAACTCGGTGCCAAGGAACAGAACGTAAATTCGTTCACACAAATGAGGCCACATTAAGTTATTTAGCGAGAATACATGAATCTTGGAGCATAGGAAACGTTTTCAACTAAGAAAGCGCCATCCACAATTATGATGGCACCAGCCTTCCACCGCACGCAATATTGCATGGTAGCATCGTAGAAATGCACTAGGCCTCAAGACATGTGAATTGAACAAGAAGTTGGTGGTTTAAAGCTGCCCATCGTTACAAAGTGTGCAGGTGCGCAGGTACGCGTGGCACCTTACGGACACGTAGCGGGTACTTTACCAATTTGCAAAGGAAGAATTATGGCGAAGTGGGCACTATGCGACACTTCCTTTAGTAGGAATTCTATAGCATAGTTTGAAAGTACCAATGTTACGCGCACAAACGTTCATTTTCTTGCGGTGCCATCGAAGGCGATGCGCACGCGACTGAATAATGCTATCGTTTTCCAGTTCTGCCCCGCCTCGGTGGTCTAGTGGTTATGGCGCTCGACTGCTGACCCGAAGGTCGCGGGATCGAATCCCGGCCGTGGCGGCTGCATTTTCGATGGAAGCGAAAATGTCTGAGGCCCGTGTACTTAGCTTTAGGTGCAAGTTAAAGAACCCCAGGTGGTCGAAATATCCGGAGCCCTCCACTACTGCCTCTCTCATAATCATATCGTGGTTTTGGGACGTTAAACCCCAGGTATTATTATTAATTTCCAGTTCTGAAGTCAAAGCTCAAGCGTCCTCCAAGTATTATTGCTCCTTTATGCACAGAAAAGTCACAGTTTCGCCGCAAGGGCGAAGCAATGAATGCGATAGCAAGAAATGGGAATGTCACACGAAAAACGAGAAACAGCTCGATTGTTTCAGCGCGCAGCTGAAGCACAAAGAAGGACGCCCGAAAACAACGCACGGGCAGGCACAGGGCAAGCATGAACTAACAACTGTCGCAGTTACGTCTTTGTGCTTGAGCAACGCGCTGCAAGTGTCGGCAACGCAGAATCAGATGCCGTTAGATATTGTTTTTTGTTCTCTAACTGCGGCGCGTGGAGTGACCCCCTGATTTTTCTGCCACATGGGGACGTCTGATGTAAGGTGTGCCTGGTGTTCTCTTTTTGCCTTCGACATCGCCAGTTGGGTACAGAAAACGGCCACCTTGTGCGCGTCCCGAGGGCAGTTTTCAAACTGAAAGAAAATTAGGAGCATTGCGTGATAGAAGACACGCTCAAGCTGCTCCGAGATTTACTTACAGCCAGCGGTAAATGGTGTATATAAATGGCGGTTTCATTCTTTCTCTATTTCATTATTTAGAACAACAGTGAATTGTCCAAATGGACACGGCTCAAAGCAAACATTGCTTCACAGGGCCGTACCACTCATACACTAGTAGCAGAAGAAAGACGACATTTTGGAACATAAAAGCATACATGAAAATCAATCACCACACTTCTTTTTACACAGATGAGATCTACAATTCATCAAAATCAAAGGCGATAATTGAAAAGAAACAAAAAAAACATCAATTTTATACAGTTGGACAGGTAGAAACACTAAAATGTAGAAACAAAAATATAACAAATGATGCACGTGTACCTACATAGCCTTCATATTATTCGCCATTATTACTTCGGCGCATGCATGGGGCATGGTTGCGTTGCCTAATGCAGCGGACTGGGGAGCGAGGGGTCGATTGGTTTGGAATCCCCGGCGGGTGCTTCGGAACTTTTTGGTGCTTCTTTATTTTTCTATGTGCCGCTTATATATATATATATATATATATATATATATATATATATATATATATATATATATATATATATATATATATATATATATATACAGTAAAACCTCGGTGATACGATCACGGCTCGTACAAATTTCGGGGTGATACGAATGTTCTGCGGTCCCGGCCAGGACCCATTAGCCTGCAATGTATTCCAGTACGATTGTTGCAAACCGATTTTCACCCGCGACGTTTGATACGACCGTACGCTAGCGCACAGGTACGAACAGGTGCGGCACACGCTGTCGCGGAAGACGCGGCAGTCACGCGCGGGCGCGGGCATGCGCGCTGCGCGATCATCAACGGTGCGTCGTTGCCTCCGAGATAGTGCGCGCGAATATTGGAGGCCTTTAGGCGCCTTCGCGTTTAGGTTACGAATGACATTGACGTCGCGCTTTTTTTTTTCGACGCGTTGACGCGTGCTCCTGTGCTCGAGGCAGCAGCGTCTCTCTCTGTACTGTGTTAACATGTGCCTGCCACATCGATGCAAGCTATGTCCCCACAATCAAACGTTATATGAAACAAGACTAAAACTTGGGCTGCGGGTCTACCATGAAGTGCCATTAAAGGTGGACGAAGCGGACGGTCTTGGCGAAGGAGCTTGGCCTCCATCTAACGTGTGCAAAGCGCTTCTTAAGTCACTTTCGCTGCAGCACTATGGTGTCATGCAAAAAAGCGTAGTAACATTAGGAAGGGGCTACTAGCCGTCGCGGGGCACACCACACCTTTTTCATTCATTACACACGCGCGCACGCACCTTATATACGAGTACAAGTATGATCGTTGTCGTTTAGAAACTTTACTGGCAATCATTCAGAGCTGTTCATGACGTCGCTGCGGCCCTGAGAGACACTGAATCAAAACGTATGCCAACTTTCTTTTGTCGCGTACTAATTTTTCATGTTTTCTGGTGATACGAATTTCGGATGATACGAATATTTTTGGTAACCCCGCGAGATTCGTATCACCGAGGTTTCACTGTATATATATACCAAAACAACAAAGGGTTTCTAGGTCCGGTTAAATATTCACAGAAACAGCAAACAGACGCGCGTGCGAAGCAATTTTTTATTTACGTTCCGCTCGGGGTCTGAGCTTCATCAGAATGCTGATTCTTCATTCTGATGAAGCTCGGACCCCGAGCGAAACGTAAATAAAAAATTGCTTCGCACACGCGTCTGTTCGCTGTCTCTGTATATATATATATATATATATATATATATATTATATATATTATATATATATGTATATATATATTATATATAGTATATATATATATATATATATATATATATATATATACTATATATATATATATATATATATACGTATGCCTATCTGGGACATGAGGGCGACCGCAAACATCAGTCAAAAGTGGTGTCCATATAATTGCTATCGCACTAAAACATTGACTCTATACGTAGAGGATATTTTCCTGGTTGCTTGACCTATAATCATGATTAGCATTTGCATTTAAATAAATACGTACGAAAAGTCACAAACAGGAGGAGGTTGGTGACTGTAGGCAGTCAAAATGTATTCAAAGATCAAATGGTCAGTATGATGGAAAAAAGTTCGAACCGATCATTGTCATTTAGCTGCTTTGGCAAGCCTGTACTCTGCAAAATGGGAAGTGTTGTAAATGACCTCCATAAAAGTGAACAGAATTTTAGACAGAACAAAACTAAAACGGGGGAACACAGCAGAATTACTTATATAATAAGAAAGATGTCCCAGCAGCCGCAATAATGCTGTGTAGTTTTATGCATGCTACGGGCCTTTCACAAAATGGGTATTTCTCCTACAATTTTGGTATTAACGGGACAGCGTTAAAGAGCTCATTTCGCAGACGTTCCGGCGTCGGCGTCGGTGTCGGTGTCGGCGTCATTGGTTGCAAGCGAAAAATCAGCGTTATCCGTGAGCGAAAATTATCGGTCCGAGTGAGAATCTAGCCCAGGACTTCTGCGTATTAAGCAGGTGTTCCACCACAAAGCCGCGCAGATGCTTGAAAAAGTTCGATAAAAACACTCCAATAGTGTTGTGTGGTACAAGGAGCACCATTAAGACATACAATAGTGCGCGATGAACGTGTACAACAATACCAGGCTTGAAAAGATGTGAATTCTGCAACGGCTGTCGGTTTCAATGCCCAACAATAACAAAGCACGCAGGCACAAGTAATGATCATTAGCAATATTCAGAAGCTTCATGGTTTTTCAATGAAAATTGTTCAGCCAACGTGCAATACGCTGAAGTGGAGCACGTGAAACACGTGAGAGATGGTGAAAGAATTATATAGAAAAAACGAAAGAGAGAAAAAGAGAGATGGAAAGCGATAGAGAGATACAGAAAACTAGAGAGAAATAAAGGGAATAAACACAAAGATAAAAAGAAAGAAATAGAAAGAGAGAGAAAGAAAGAAACAGACATGAAAAAGAGATACAGAAAAATGGAGAACAAGACTTACACAAAAGTCAAGAAAGAAATAAGCAGAAGAAAAGAAAGAGAGAGCGAAAGATGCAGGAAGGGCGAGAAAGATAGAAAGACAGGAAGACATAGAGGGAACTATGAAGAGATAGACGGAAACAAATAAAAAACGTTATAGAACAAACCAAGAGCAAGAGAGAAAGAGAAAGAAACAGAGAAATAAACAACAATGATAAAGAGCAAGGGAAGAAAGAGAAATAAAGACGGAAAGATACAGAAAGAGACAGAAATATAAAGAAAGAAACAAAAGCAGTGGTACAAGAACAGATCCAAGAAACAGAAAAAGAATGATCGGAAATGAAAGAAAAAATAAAGCGAAACAAGGAAGGCCACCCAGTTCCGCACTTCCTTCAGGCTTGGCTCGACTAGTGCGAGGCTGCCATTGTTTGTTTCAGTAATAAATTCATATTGGCGAGCTCGATAGTACTTTTAAATGAAACATCATGGGACAATATTAAAAAAAATCACAGCATAACCACGGAATGAATGATGATGAGTGGGCGAAGCTGCGGAGGTTCATCGGTAAACCGTGAATCTTCCGTGAATTCTGCCCAGTACATCATCACCGACGTGAGATCGGGCGCGTTTATACTAAAGGTTCGATGAGTAATGACGACTTGCAGCTCACTTTAATTTTACATGTACGCTGTGAATTTTCATTGTTTAGAAAACCATTGCTTTAGAAAACATCTGGCGTCTTTTTGTTAAGCAGCTGGCGTCTTTTCGTTTTGCTTTAGAAACATCTGGCCTTCTTTCGTTTTGCTTTTAGAAAACATCTGGCGTCTTTCGTTGGTTTATTTCATCAATCAACGGCGTTTTGAACAAAATTTTTATTGTTTAATCACGCACAGGAGAAATCTCACCAGGCACTACCTTGGAGGTAAACAATGGCTGCTAATGGGAATGAGAGACAGAAGAAGTCGGCTTTTAGTTAACACGCACGCTGCGAATTTTTTATTGTTCAACAACGCACAGGAAAAATCTCCCACCGGCACCACCTTGGAGGTCAAGATCTGGTACTAGCGTTACGACTGGTTGCGCACTACTACGAGGGACGAACGGGTGCCGCCTTAAGGAGCTTCGCCCCTAAAACTGCTCAACAACATCCTGCTACCACACATAGGGTACCGCCGAGCACGCGAACAACAAGTCACCTGCTATGGAGCGCGTGCCCTTCTCGTTGCAAGCGCGCGAGCGTCTGCTAGCACCGATAAGCGCCAGACAGACGCGAGCTAAAACGTAGAGGGGGCCTGCAGCTGTCAGTGCCGGCTAGTGAGGACATACCTGGCACAGTGGCGTATGCTGGCGAGATCTGCGACGTGTGGTACCTTGGCGCCTCCCCACCCGAAAGGGGCGAAGCCAGCAATTATGCGTCGCGCCGGACAACAAGGCCTGGCGTCGTAGCCCAGAACGCCAAGTTACTATTTAGCGGCGGTTCCCTGCGATTGAGCGACGCCGGACCGGAACAGGACGCTAGCTGGGAAATGAGAGGCCAAAGGGAAGGGCTGTCTCAATAACAAGAAGCAAAAAGGGTAAACTATGGTTCACACATTGGAGAAGGAAGCTATTCGTGAAGTTCTCGCGCAGCGTATTTTTTGTTTTTGCTTTCTTTTACAATCCCTTACTACGCGGTGTTTGGTTATTCTCTGAATATGCTGATCATGCACTGCATTTATCCCACTGCAACTAAGTCAGATTCATCTTGACATGAACATACCTTTTTACTATTTTGCTTGCGGACCTTTAGTAATAAGTGTCCTGTCCTTCTGTCGTAGGCTTCATCTTTCGAAAATTTATTGGCGCGAATGTGCCAATAAACTTTCTCTCTTCGCCGACTCGCTTCGCCGGGAGCTCCCTGAGTGAACAGAGGGCCGCGCCTCTCGTTCGGCGCTCGTGCCGTAGCCAGCAATGAATACAGCCGGAGTTCCGTCTTCTTCCCGAAAACACTAGGGAATCAATGATATGTAGGTGCGGTTGTTGTCCGAAGAAACCGAAGATCATCTGTCGCCACGTCGACGAAGCGACGACATACACGTCAGAAACCGAAGGGAGCCCTGACAACGAAATTTAGCAGCCGGAAGAAGAACTCATGATGTCCCGTGGAACCAGCGGAATAAACCGACGTAGCAGTGAAACGGCGCCATGACCTCACCCCAACGCAAGGCGATGAACTAACGACCTCTACATTCTCTTCGACGGCCACGTCAACGCTCTCGTCGACACTGTAGCCGATTATTCCGTCGTCAGTGGGCCGTGTGCCGCAAAGTTGAAGAATGTTGAGACTTCTTGAGAAGGCCTCAAAAACCGGACTTCTGGAGACCATCTAATAACGCCGTCTGGAGTCGGCACCGGGATAGTCACCATCAATAATCACACTTACCCTGCGAGCTTCGTGACTACAACCTTGATCCAGGATTTCATACTTGGCATGGACTTCTTCAACTATCGCACCGTCGCCATCGACTTAAGCTGGGCTGCCACCTTTTTGGAACACTTCTTAAATTTTGATCCAAAACTGATTCTTTTGCGTCTGCCCCTGGCTGTTGAAAAGAGCACTTGAAGAATGTTAGGCAACAAGGCGAGAGGAATCGAATTTTAATTGCTGAAATTACGTAAAATATGCCCATCACGCCAAGAATCATAACTATTCATTCTGTAAAAAATGGCGTTGCTGCAATTAAACTGTACATGCAGACTGTGCAATGAACTGAATTATTCGCGCTGTTGTCAATATTAAGAGTATTATAGCCAATCAACCTATAATAGTCTCATTTCCGTTGGTTGCAGTTCAGTTGAAACCCTATAACATTAAAAGTTATTCGTGGTTTTCAATTATCCTTGTTTATTGCATCGATTGATGTTCCAGAAAGAAGCCTGGAATATTTCATCGAAAAATATTGGTTCATATAAAGGGTCTGACGTTTTCGCTACAAAAATACGCAAGTGAAAATGAAGTTTTAAGAAAAACATGAAGGAAGTTTTCCAAACGTGTTATATACATGAGTGTTAGGTTGTGGGACGCTAAAAGCCACCAGTCTAAGACGTGCGATTATCCTTACCTGACACGAGTTCACGGTGAGATTGTTTAGCAGCTCCTATTTTTTGACATATGCAACTGACATATGCAGTCTTACAGTCCAAAGAAAACAGCGCATGGTCCTACATAGACATACTTGGGGACACGCTGCCAGATGATCCCAACAATGCATTATTAACGGTTTTCGGTTTTTTCGCAGACCCATTTCGACAAAATATATTGTCTGAACAGAGGTCTGCATACAGAGGCTTCTCATTGTCCAGCGTGTCTGTAAAATACTCCCCTCTGCTTATATCGTCCTGTGTCCAGAGCTTTCACTCGGTTCTAGGCACATCAACTTTTTACACTTTTCGTTTAGACCTTTGTTTGTCTCGGATTATAGCCATATCTTGTTAGATTTTGTAATATATTCTGTAATACAACAATATGGTGCACTGATTAGACCAGAACCAGCTTTGGCAAAGGTAGTACAAGACGTAGGTGTGGCATAAACATAGTGTCCCTTCGAGTGCCCTCACGTGGGAGTTCGCGCAATTTCGATACTGAATGGAGGCAATTCCCATTGCCCACTCCTATTAAGCTTTAGCATACTTCATTCCAAACAAACGTTAATGTATGCTGCGTATCAGAGCAGAAATATGAGTTTGCTTTACTGATTGAAATCCAGGTTTCTATCGTCGCGAAATGTCAGTTTCGGTTAAAGGGATGCCTATCTGTAGTTGTAAAGGCCAACATAAGTGTTGAACAGAACCAGATAGAGACGTCATTTTTACTGCAGCACAATTCCAAATGTGTGTAGCGTTGTCAAATGTCAAAAAGGGAAGTTCGCTTTTAAAACAAACATCGTTATTATGGGGGTTAACATACCTTAAGAACCAAGTCGAAAACTCTATAATCGGACAAACAAGATCGCTGGATCCGTACCCAGGTGACCATGAAATCAACGTGCTCGAAGATCAAGTCTCCATTTCACTCGTCCAGCGTCATAACTCCCGTTGGCACCGAAAAGTGTGATGAAATCGAAGGTGTCATCGACAGCGATCAGCATTTGCTGCATGACCATGTTACTTGCGTCACAAGTGGGCCTTGCTCGGTTGCATGAAGGAAAAGGAAGCGTGATGCTAACGAACGTCAGTCAATAATATAGACATCGGGGCAGTGATAGGGCGATTCCATGCATGGAAGAAAACGTGACTGTAAGCGATGTGTTTGCATTTTCAGATTCTGACGAAACTACAACGACGACGCCAATACATCAACCATCCTTCGACGTCAACCCAAGATTTGCCGCTCACCTGCAGCAACAGCTGCTATGCCTTCTGCTGGAATACAAGGACTGTTTGTCGTGGTCATCTAGGGTTAGACAAACGCCCCTTGCTAAGCACCGTATCATAACAAAAGAGAATGTTCGAATACTCTGTCAGAGATCCTACATGGTGGTGACGTGAGAATGAGATCTAAAGCGAGAAGTCGACCAAATGCAGCAGGATGGCATAATACAGCCTTCGAAGAGTCCGTCAGCATGACCAGTAGCCTTGGTTTGTACTCTGCATTTCTGGGTGGATTGTCATCGGCTGAATAAGATCACGAAGAAAGACGTATATCCATGAAACGCCTGTGGATATACGACATTTTGGGCGAACTCTGTCACGGAAAGTAGCTTTGTTAAGTGAACCTGAAGACGGTGTTTTGGCAAATTACGGTCAACGGGAGATACCGGAAGAAGACCACCATTTCAACGCCGGTCGGCCTCTTTGTATTCAAGGTCATGCCATTTATCGTTACTCATTGTGTTTAAGGTCATGGCGTTATCGTTACTAGCGCATCTTTAGCACAACATTCGAAAGTGAATAGAAATCGTATCCTACATTTATATTAGGACATCGTAATCTCGTAATCATGTATGCTGCAACACTTACTCAGTAGCATATTTCTGAAACATGTCGCCCACGCTGCCCGTGATGCAACAAAAGACGCGCTTACATTTTTCATGGTTTTCGTATAAAAGAGTGTAAAGAAAAAGGAAATGAACTGACGTTCAATTATGAGAGAGGCCTGTAGCTTAAAGAATCCGCACACCCGACGGATGGTAAATGCCCCACAAGGTGATTGCGTCTGTCCCTCCAGCTTAGCAGAAAGGAAGCTACGAGACCTTCGCACGCAGGCTGAGGCGTCCATTTCACCACAGGAAATGTTACGGGACAAGGCCTAACTCCCAGTCTGCGTAACACCAATCGACAGTCACTCCAGATTAACGCACTTGCATGCAGATCTACGACTGCTGAACATGCCGCGAAGTAACTTCTTCACAGCCGCGTTCTTATTTTCCCTGAATCGAGCGGGTCAAGCAAGACCAGCACATCCGCATTCCGCGTGCTCAACTCCAGCGGCCTCGCAGTGGCATGCAGCATCGGCACTACGACGTTCGTCAGGAAGGTAGGCTCTTATCGCTGCGAGCAAATAAATACACCTTCCGGGTTAACAAAGTTTGAGCTCTTCATAAGCGCTGTTGGAATGTCAACACCTCACAAATTTATCATTTAGGGCGTCATTGCTCATGGGGCGCAGGCTCCAGTGGTTGCAATGGTTTCTTCGCAGGGCGAATGGGGAAGCTAGCGCAGGCTTTTTATCAGTACGATTAGCAAAAAAAATCACAGCATATCCACGGAGTGAATGAAGATGAGTGGGCGAAGCCGCGGAGGTTCATCGGTACACCGTGAATCTTCCGTGAATTCTGCCCAGTACATCATCACCGACGTGAGATCGGGCGCGTTTATACTAAAGGTTCGATGAGAGTTATGACGACTTGCAGCTCACTTTAATTTTACATGTACGCTGTGAATTTTCTTTGTTTAGAAAACCATTGGTTTAGAAAACTTCTGGCGTCTTTCGTTAAGCAGCTGGCGTCTTTTCGTTTTGCTTTAGAAACATCTGGCGTTCTTTCGTTTTGCTTTTAGAAAACATCTGGCGTCTTTCGTTGGTTTATTTCATCAATCAACGGCGTTTTGAACAAAATTTTTATTGTTTAATCACGCACAGGAGAAATCTCACCAGGCACTACCTTGGAGGTAAACAATGGCTGCTAATGGGAATGAGAGACAGAAGAAGTCGGCTTTTAGCTAAAACTTACACTTCTACTTCTACTAACGCTTCCTACTGGCACATGCCAATGGCTGCTAATGGGGAATGAGAGACAGGAGAATTCGGCTTTTAGTTAACGCGCACGCTGCGAATTTTTTATTGTTCAACAACGCACAGGAAAAATCTCCCACCGGCACCACCTTGGAGGTCAAGATCTGGTACTAGCGTTACGACTGGTTAAGCACTACGACTACTACGACTACGAGGGACGAACGGGTGCCGCCTTAAGGAGCTTCGCCCCTAAAATGTAGACAGTTGCACTCAACGAAAAAGCTCTCGAAGGTCTGCAGCTGTGATTCGCCTGCTCTTCTGCGACGCTCGCGCTCACAGGCAAGCGCGTGCTAACGTTCCAAATCTGCAGCCTCCTCGGCGTCCATTATGGGAAAGGATACCATAATTTATGATGCAGTGCAGCGCCACCTTGACTAGTTCCAATGCCTACGTGCTGCTTACATCATGTCACGGGCATTGTCTGACGAAGAGGGACGCTACTGGCCGGGGCTGCGTCGGACGGGGGCTCCGCCTGCGTTATACGACTGGCAGCTATGTCTTTCTCGTCTCTTGAACAGCACAACGGTGGTAAATCGAGCTAGTTGGTTGTTCATTATTGTAAAATAACAGCGGAAAAAATGACTGACGAACATGCAGAGACTAACGAGTGCTGACTTCCAAATCATTTATTTAAACACAAAATTTGTAGCAGTGACATATCGCACAAAAAAGATATCACATCGTGCGCAGAAAACCCTTTTCTCTTGAACTTTTTAACTTTTGAACAAGTGCTGACTCACTAATCACCAAACTTATCAATCAAGACAGCTTCTCTAATTTCGAATGTGATCTGTTTCCGGTTTTTGGAGGCGACAACCGACTTGACATACAAAGGAACGCATCCACAGCGAGTACAACGATGGGCTAGGTTTCCTGCCATACATTTTTGAACAGTCTACTCGTGCTCAGATAATCTGATATTGAGGCACATGCTGGTGTGGCCTATGTAGCGTTTGCCGCATGATAACGGTACTTGATATACCACGTTCACTTTGCACTGGACAAACCTAATCTTGTGCCTAATAGTACCTGCTGCAACATTTTTGCGGTTCAGGTCAGGGATCCTGCAAATCTTCGATAAATTATCAGATACAGAAAATACAACACCAGCTTTATTAGCTCACATTGCTGTTTTGTTCCTGTACAGATTGTGCGAAAGAGGGCGCAAATATGTAACAACTGCGGTTATTTGCTTTCCTGCTGACACCCTGGAAGACGATCGCTCAGACTTGTGCTCACTTCTGAGCATACCCTCAAGTATTGATGTTAACAAAAACTTGTCAAACGAGCGTTTGTTAAAGGGCCAGTAAACAACCCGGATGTCCAAAAATTGTAATGAAAAGAAATATGCGCACTTTTGCTATGTGAACATGCTGCCGCAAAACTTTTGCTAGTACGTGCTATAATAAGGAAGTTACAGGGGTTAGAACATCCGTTCCAGCTGGTTTCAAATTTTCGCGCGGCCTCACCACCCTTCTCCGCCACATGGAGGAAAAGGCGTAGCCCGTCGTCGTGACTCTGCCCACTTCGGCAACGTGACACGACGTCAACAATTGACGTCATGGGCGAGCAATGCACTTCCGCTTGCTGCGGCTCCTGGTTGTTTATTGTTTATATTGTCGCACGTGCTCTGTAACTTGACGGGCAGTTTTCGGCTCTTCACTATTTTTAAACCATTGTGACAGTTCACAATGCAGCAGGAATGCGCGCTTGCTTTCCGAGACGTCGAAGGGGCGCGAGAGAAAAGCCTGGAGAACCCCGCATGCCGCGTGAGCAAGCGCGACTCGTCCTAGCTACAGGAGATTCCCCTCTCCCCGCTTGATTTGCAGCCGACAACTGAACAACGCTTCGCCTCACGTCGAAGGCGAAGTGCGTGCAGGTGCTATGCAGTGCGAGTACAGTGTACTGCAAGGAATATACGCGCGACAACTGCGTGGCCGAAACCGCATCACCGCAGGGCCAAAAAACAAGGCGCAGTTTCGTAGCGGTGGGTGGGAACAGGAACTGACGTTAACTTGACAATTGTTTGTTGAGACCTGGTTTAGACCAATCGACGAGCTCAGTGCTACGTCAACTCGGCGATCGCCGAGTTGACGTCACTGCGCGTGCGAGGAGGATTGGTCAGGCGTAGGAATGAAGCGCGGGAATTGTTTTTCGAAATGAAGGGTCTGCGCGGCGCGCAGCGCTGTAATATTCGGAAAACGTGATCGCCGCGGTCTACTGTATGGATTAGCGAGCTTGTTTGGCGGGTGTAAAAAAAAAGTCGCAGCCTGTTTACGGGCCCTTTAAGCGGTGAGCTTGTCTATAAGGCTTTCGGTCATAACTGGAGAACATGGTTTTTTGAGCGCTATAGTGAAACATAGCTTAGGTATTCTTTGTTGGACGAATTTTTAATGCAGAGAGGAATGATAAGTAAAGGTTTGATGACGCGCGGTTCATATATACAGCAAGTGTGTTCGTCAGTAAATGTCAGTTTAAGGTCTAGCAATCTGAAAGAGTTGTTTGCTACCGTTTCATTCGTGAATACCAATGGATTCAAAACATTCTGGAAGATTGTCAACCCATCTGCTACTTCGGCTTTCCGCGTAGCGCTGACGTCAAAGAATACAAAACATTGGCCGCGTATCTGCGTGCTTCGCTGCAAATGTCGTGTAAAGACGATAGAAGAGGCGCTGTGTGAGATATGGACGCCATCTGGCAATACGTCGGGAAACATGAGTGCTGTGTTGCGTGCTGGTAGTCCCGGCGCAGCAGCAGGCGAAGACCTTTGCAGAGAAACGTCCGCACTCAACGAGTACTCTCCACACACTCTTTTATTTACACGTCGCCTGGGTAAAACAGGAACGCTAGAGCGGCGCCCACAACCGGCAGCCTGAAGGCCGCCCACAACGCTGCTTTTTCATTTTTTAAATATTTTTTCACCTTCTTGGCCTTCTCAAAACTAAAGTTTTTCAACACCAACCCATGGCATTCGTATAGTGCAATACAGAACCGAAACCGAAACACAACAATGAGCTCGTGCGAAGGGCACGGAGGAAGGCAAATTTCAGCGCAGTCGCATTTTCAGCTTTGTTGAAACAGCGCTCACTAGACGACGACAAAGTAGAAGAAGGCACAGGACAGGCAGCGCCTGTCCTGTGCCTTCATTTACTTCGTCGTCGTCTAGTGAGCGCTGTTTCAACAAAGATGAACGCATACCAACTCGCTGAAGCTTCCATTCTTATGCATTTTCAGCGCAGCTTAAGAAACTAGGGTCCTTAAAATTACGTATGTATGCATTTTCTATTAAAGGGACACGCCACCTAATACTTACCTAATGATGTTGCACCTCAGATATGCATGATGTTTACTTTTTGATCGACAACTTTAACAAGTATGAACAGCCGTACCAGTTCAAGACGGCTGGCCCTTGGGCAAGTGGTTCAACTTTGGCCGAGTGGCTGAATCGAGGGACGTTCCGACAAACAGAAAGACAAATACAGACCAAAATTTCTGCGTTTAAGTTCCCCAAGAAAGACTAGCGTCTTTAAAATAATCGTCTACAAATCTAAAAACATTAAACACGTGAGTTATCTTTACACGCGTGGAAGTGCGTTTGTAAAGTGAATCTAAAATCATATAGCTAAGTACGTGTTCGAGGCAGGGACCAATGCACATGTCTAGCTTCTGAATATAAAGGCAGTCCTCCCACCATGCTTAAGTGACATGGAGATAAAAAGCGAGTAAGCCTAAAAAACTGCTAATAAATTGCTCAGTGGCGTTCTTAAAATTAAGGATTCCAACCTGGTCAATGCTATCTTCAACAGATTTCAAAATTACATCTCGTGCAAGGCATAGTGCAAATCATTCACGTCTACTCAAATAGCGGTGAACATGGTTTTATCTTCTCTGCTAAGGCACTCAACAACCGTTTCTGATTATCTAACAAAGACGGGGTCTTCAATCACAAGGCTTTTCAACTGATCCTGTAGGAACCGAGCGATATGTTCTTGCCCGGTTTCTGCGAAACAATGACTCTTAAGGCGTTGTCAGGCTTGTGCATTTCCGCACTGAAAAACACCTATAAATGGCCCAATTTGCTAATCTCAATTGATTTTGCTATTTCCTCAAGTGCAAACCTAGTGCAAATATATTTTGCTGGAAGTTTTCACTTGGCAAGCGACTTGTCGTTCAGAGGAAGAAACAGGTTTGAAATGGCAGCAGCTGCTAGAGAACATTTGAATGTAGCAGTTGACTAAAGGGAAAACTCACTCTCCTTGTCAGCAGGCAGAACACACAAGGATTAATCCTTTAGAAAAATGACTACACGGTGTACAGGTGCCCTCGACCTGGTATTCCTGGTCTTGAAGAGCACCCCAACACCTGCGGATGTGCAGTGGTCGCTGTTGTCTTGACTCACCAACCTGGACACTTGTCTGACGACGGACAGAAGCTCTGGTCTTGTTTTCCTTGATGCGACGACGTACTGGGGACCCAGCTCCCAAACCGATCGCACCGGATCCGGCAGAACAATTCCATCTTCCATGTGCAGGCTGAGTTTATGTCTTGGTGGCCTCTGTGGATAGCTTTTTCGCAGCTCAATTAGGCAATCTTGCCACACCAATTAGGTCGTCTGATCCGTGGGGGCGTAGTGATACCGAACTTTGCGCGGAGCTTCAGCAATACCAAAAAGACGATGAAGCTGCAGGAAAAGGTAGTTCCGATGTAGTCGCACTTGTCGTTGGCATTCTTAGCGCAAGATTTTGAATACTCTGGTGGCATGACCCAGCCAAAGCAGAAGAAATGCAAAGAGCTTGGCCTAGACGGCCTTCAGGAGATTTTTCGGTTTGATGTGACACGAGAGCATGTGGGATCGACACACAGCCACTGCAATGAGCAATACTGTTCTAGGAGGGCCAGAGGGACAACAGCCTAAATAGCTCGCAAAACCGGAGATGAACTTCAGAATGGTGGTAAATCGGGCTAGTTGGTTGTTCATGATGGTAAAATACCAGGGCAACAAAGATGCGCGAACACACGGACAGAAATGCGCGCTGACTTCCAAGTGGTTTATTTATACAGAAACACCGAATTTGTAGCACTGGCATATCACAAACACATATTCACATCATGCGCAGAAAACCATTTTCGTCATGAAGAAGTGCTAACGCATTTTTCATCAAGCTTTCCAATCAAGTCAGCTTCTATAATTTCTCATGTCATCAGTTCCCGCTTTCTTCAGACGGAACCACACTAGACATAAAACGGAATGCCCCCGCGGGGAGAACAAAGATGAGCGATTGCCTAGCTTATATTTTTCGTCATTGCACTTCTGCTCGGATGATCTGAAATTGAAACACCAGCCCGTCTATCCTATGGTGAGTTTACCATACCATAACGGTAGGCGATATACAACGTTCATTGTGCACTTGACACACTTAAATTGTGCTCAATATTTCTTTTTGCGGTTCGGGTCACTGATCTTGCTAATTCTTAGAGAAATTACCAGGTGCAGAAAGTGCAACAGGACCGTTGATAGCTCCATCAGATATTTTTAACAGATTGTGCGAAAGGGTATGCAAACATGGAAAAACTCTGCGTTTTCTGCGTACACCCTGCAAGGCGATCGCTCAGACCTGTGCTCCTTTCTGAGCATACGCCCAAGTATTGGGGCTAACGAAAATTTGGGAAACGGCGCACGAATAGCTTGACTGTCAAGGCTCTCGGTCGTGACATTAGAAGATGACTTTTTAGGCCAAATTTGTGAAGCATAGCTCAGCAATGCTTTGCTTCACGACTTTCGAAAGCGCGGAGTCATACTGAACCAAATGTTTGTTAGCGCGTGGTACAAGTGCGTTCGTCAGTAAATGTCAGTTTAAGGTCTAGAAACCTGATAGTTCTTTGCTACCGTTTCAAGCGTTTGCTACCGTTTCAACTTCCTTGAAGATTGTCAATATATCTGCTACGTCGGCTTTTCACGAAGAGCTCATGTCAAAGAATGCTAGAAGTGTTTTCATTTGAATAATTGTGCGTATGTTAGTAGGTATCTATATCTCTGCGTACGTCAATATACTGCGTCCTTCGATATTTATAAATTCCAGTTTTCATGGATGATGGTGAGATCGCAGCCCTTATTTTTGTCTTCTTAACCACCAGAACTAGTCGCAAAAACTCAGTTACAGGTTGTTAAAATCTTCTGAAATATCAGCCTTTTTTCCGCCTTTCGCAGCTTCGGCGATGATTCTAGGCTTCTCCTGAAGCATCGAAAACTTACGTTTTTCAATAGGAGGCCGCCAAGCAACACTACAGGCATTTAAAGCGCGGGAGGTCGCTGCGTGCGCAATAGAGACGCGCGGCCGCAAGCAGTTGTGCAGTCTACAGAATATCTGTCAGCATGACGTCACTTTCATCATGAATGTCGTCCCCTGAAACATCATTTGCCGACGTAGTTGCTAACGGGGGCGTTAGAAAAAAACTGTTCTGAGCGAAAAAAAGAAGTGTGGTCGCGATCACCATCATTCGACCGAGTGTAAAGAACAATGGTCGCACCGATGCCTCCCGGTGGAAACATATGTGGCCGACTTGTCCAATGAGCGGTGCAGCAATTTTTGAAGTTTCGTGCTCCCAAACAAGCCCATGTGTTGAAAACGATGGTACGGATCACTACCTGAAATTTTAGTTATTGCGGGTGTGTTTTTAAAAGCTAGTCGCTGTCGAATGGGAGCAAATGCATTCAACTCTATGGACGTTCACCGGGGCCGCCAGATGTCATCGTTGCCTGTAGAATATGGTTCTTGAGGGCGCCAACTGTAATATATCAGCCACAAGAAACTCTACATTCCTACATTCTTTTCTGAATTTAAAAGCTCGGTCAACATGAGAGTAAATATTTACCTCTACTGTACGTAGAAAAAACATTGTAGGGAATGCGCTAGAGGACAAGCTCGTTACACCCGCTTCTAGTTATGTTCGTTTAGTGTGTACATATAAACCGCGAGAAGGTAACGAAAAGAAACAAATGAAAAATGTATACTAATATCAATCAGCAGGCAAAGCACAGGGTGATATCGATATGGTCGTAGTCACCAACGTTTAAAAACCTGAGCTCATGTTTGGCCAATGCAAGCTTTCGCACGGTGATACAACATTCACCCGCACGAGCAATCTCTCCCGCATTGAATATCTCCCTGACGAACTGGTCTTTGAGTCGATAAGCAACGCCCTTTTGTTTGGGATATGGCTCTGAGAGCTTATTGCGGTGAAGCGCAGGCTTCTCACCACAATTACCGCACTGCAGGCTAAGGTGGCTGTGGTTATCGTCAGATTGTTACAATAAATTATGTTTCAGACTGCCGAAGCAAGGACGGCACCAAAGAAGATGACGTAATGTTGTGTGTGGCAGGCTCTCCTTCATCTTGTCTTAAGCGTGGTGTAAATATATTGAAATACGCCTTGCTCCCCATGTGTGCATTCATGTAATATTTTGGTGGAAGTACGGGGTAGCAACGCACGACGGAGCTCCGCAGCGGCCTCCAAGTCACCACTTCAAACATGTCTACCGGCAGGGCTCGTGCGTCAACAGCCGCGCCCACCGTCCCAACGGCGCCCACCTCGTCTGTCGTCATTTCGGCCACTACCCCGTGATCCTGGCAACTCTTCTGGCACTGAGGACGAGGACGTAAATGAGTGGCTTCAACTGTACGAGCTCCTAAGCGAAAATCACAGGTGAGACCGAACCATGATGCTGGCAAACCTTAAAGGGCCCCTCACCAGGCCACATAGCAAATTTTAGTTAGACGCTGGAAGTTGCTGTGTGCCGAATGAATAGCAGTATGCCGCAAGAATTTTTCAAATCGGTTCATTACGAGCTGAGAAAAACAATTTGTAGCGGCGCGAACCCATGATGCGAGGACGCGACTTTAAAACTCTTGCCACTCTCCCCGTGTACCTTCGCAAGCCAAATTCCTTCCCTGCCCTCTTCACTTGAAACATCCGCATGAACAGGTCATGTGCATGCCCGACGTATTGCCAGATGGCGTTCATATCTCACGCAGCGCCTCTTCTATCGTCTTTAGACGACATTTGCAGCGAAGGACGCAGATACGCGGCCAATTTTTTTTCATGTAGCGGCCTTGGGCGTTGTGTCAGCGTTGCCTGTGGTGTACTGCCTGTTTCTGCGTGACGGGCATAAAGTGGCGACATTTGTAGGGGCAGGAGAGTGGCGGTACTATGAGCCAGTGCCACATTAACGTTTGTTTGACACGGTAGAATAAATGAGCGTAATGAGTGCTCGAACACGCCAGAACATTACTTTCGTTTCCAGGGCTGGCGTCTGCTCGATGCGCTAACCGCGGGGGCACGAACGCATGCGAAACGGAGGCATATTAGCCCCGCAGCTCGCTACAATTCACGGGAAAAAAATGAAAAAAGACGCACACATTCCCTTTGTGTGTCTCAGTATTTCACTCAAGTTTTATTCATCTATTCAAGCAACGAATTACACAAACTACACATGTCGTGTCAATTAATTATCGCAGTGTCACGTGTTACTGTCGGCGACGTCAGAGCACAATCATCTACGTAGACGACCGACGTCACAGCAGTACCACCTACTTAGGGCCATTTCCTCATGTACGCCATCCCCTCATCCTCTGTGCGCGCGCCCGCGAGAGGAAGGGCAAGCAGCGTTCAGCTTGAAATTTGACTCAATTCCACGGCGCGTAGCGTTGCAACTTTTGGCAGACGTAATCGCGAGGGCCCAGTGCATGCATTGCGCACGTCAGCTCAATATTGTCAAACTTGGTGAGGGGCCTTTTAAATTTTACTTCAAAGGAACGGCCAAGGAATATATCTTCGGCGAACATTTTGTCGACTTCCTTTTGAATTATGTGGCGCTCAGTTGGAGATACGCGGTATGGCCTTCGGTGGACAGGAGATGCATCGCAGGTGTTAAGGGGGTGCTTTCCAGCGCAGGTTCCTCCTGGTGGACGGTGAAAATAGTCAAATACGTCCCAGTATGATTGAAGCAGGCGAAAGAGCTCGTCAGCTTGTTGCGGAAAATGGTCTGGCGTGATCATTTTTTCCACATCAGGAGACGGACTTGCTAGAGAAGAGCGGACATGCTTGTAGTTGGAGCGACCAACATCATGGTGGGAGAAAGCTGAGATAACGCATTCGTGAGAGGGCGTCAGCGGGGCGAGGGCAAATACATGTGGGAGCATTTGTGGACACAGAGCAAAATTCAGCACAGGAATGCAAGCACGGTTTACACGTAAGTGAATAATAGTGCGCAGAAAAGTAACGCTTTGCGTCAAGAGAATGGACGTGATGGACGCGAGCACACAGTTGCAATCAGGGTCAGGTGGCGAGGGCGCTAGGGCGATGCAGTTTACTCTTTGCGGTGACAAACGGACATGTTCAGCAGAACAAAGACGACCTTTGGCGGCAGTGGGCGGATCAGTCGTCCCGGCAGGTCAAGTTACACAGAAACAGCTGAACATTCAATAAGGGCGGAATGGGCGGACAGAAAATCAAGACCGAGGGAAACATCATTGGTGCAGTGAGTGAGAACGGTGAAGAGAACGGAAGTTTGATGTCAGGCAATAGTAACACGCGCTGTACAGATACCAATCACGGTAGCTGCGCCGCGGGCAGCAACAGGAACACTGCGTGAAGGGGCTGGAGTTAGGACTTTCTATAAACGGTCACGATAATGAGAGCTCATAACAAAATTATGGGCGTCAGTGTCAGCCAAAGCTGTAACACGTATACCGTCCACTTCAACATCGATCAGGTTCTGATTGGCAGGGAGCGTCAACACAGGAACATGAGGGCAGGTCGTCCCAGCAGCGTCACCTCCAGGAGCTGCACCGGTTAGTTTCCCGAAGGAAAGCGTCGGTTGTAGGACGGGGTCGAGGAACGACGTCGCGGAGGGGACTGGGAAACTCTACGTCGTGGTTAAGGCGAGCGGCTGTACTGGGCGGTGGTCGTACCGGCATTGGACCGATCTCAGTCCAACGTCGGCAAATGACAGCAGCAATATTGGCCCCACGTCGGCATATCACGCTCGCGCTACTTTCACCCACATCGGCCCTTTTTTTTCGCGCCCACCTCTCTCTCTGTCTCTCCCATCTTTCCACTCCCCTTCCCTTTCCCCCAGCGTAGGGTAGCCAACCGGACTTCTGTCTGGTTAACCTCTCTGCCTTCTTCCTTTCGTATTCCTTCCTTCCTTCCGGTGTTGAGCCGAAGCAGGCTTGCCGGCTTTGGGCCGATGTGGGCTAGCCAGCGTCGGTCCGAGACGGATTTAACGTTATTCAGCCGATGATGGCAAGCCGTCATTGGACCTATGTAAGCTAGCCGATGCTGGCGTGGTTTCGGTCCCGCCGATGTCAGGTAACCGCTGCCGTGACCGTGTACACCCGTTATTATGCTTTTTAACAGTGGTAGTTTATCGTGCGTTAAGTTGAGTTGTACTTTCCCGTCGTCGTCTGCACGTAACTAGTTTATATGGGGACGCCAGCGGCAGTTGCGCGATGCCTACAGTAACTTGATCAGAAAAGCTGATGCACGTGTTTAACGTAAAACGGCTGCGTGGCAACCATGGTAGTTCTGTATTGCTGTAGTTACTGTACTTATGTCAGCAGTGCTGAAATAGCTTATTAGTGGCCCAACGGCATATATGCACTACCATTGGCGTCGTATTAAAAATACTTCTTAATTACAAAGACTGCTCCAACATGTGGTCTTAGTGTGCCATCGAGACCCAGAATTCTATGGAATCGTACAAGGATGAGAAGGAAAGTCAATATTGTATGCAACACAATTAAAATGATGAAAGGCCCTCTACACCAACTACGCATGCGTCTGGGTAATGAAGGAGCAACACATTTGGGAGGTGATAAACATACACTTATTGACAGAAATGAACAGACGCCAGCAGTTCCGGAATAATTATGATATAATGGCATACCTAAACATCTGTAGGTACCATAGCCAACCATAGCCAACATCTAAAACATTAGCACAGCCACCACATTTCTCAAGAAAAGCAGGGAAATCCTGATCGAGAATGGGGTCAGGCGAAGAGTTACAATCTCTTCAATGTTGTTCACGGCACATTCACTATAAATATATAAAGAACTAGAATGCGAAAAATAGGAATAGGGATTAAGGGAGAATATCTAAGCTGCTGGCATTTTGCGGACGATATTGCGCTTTTCAGCAATGACGGTGATGAATGACGAAATACATTCTGGAGATAAAAAAGACCAGACTAGAAGAATATGTGTAGGCGTGAGCTAATTACTAGCAGATTACTAGCAATTACTACCTCCCCACCTTATTATCAAATCCACCAGAGAATAAGTTTTGGTTGGTTCACAAAACTTAGGAATTCTCAACACATGACTGGCAATTAAATTAGTGTTACCCTTTAAGCGGACATTACAATTTTTTCACTGATGACTTACAGGCCAAAAAGACGAATAAACTGCTGCACGCGACACGAAAAACATTGCGAGGGGTACCAGAAGATCCCATTAATTCTACATCTAAACAATATAGACGCGTACGCACTCACAATCTCAAGGCAAGATTGTAACGGAAAGGAGGCGTGCATGAAAACCAGTCACATGTGCCCGTTGGACCGCAAAAAATGCGAGCGAATAAAAAAAAGCAAGCGCACCATAGTAACAGAATACACAAAAAATGATGGTCAATAGGAAACGCGCGATAAGAACAGAACGAAAATCTGATGAAAGGTAACAGCGGTCAACACGTGGCGTGCGAGTCCAATATGGAAGAATGGGGCCACTGGTTGGTGGCTGCGGTCATCGCTGCCGAAAACACTACGGGGATCCTGTCGCGTATTCGCCTCGCGCAAGATTTTGACCTTTTGCCACACATGTCCACAACGACAATACTGGAAGAATTCTGCTGGCCCGACTGAAAAAACCTGCTCCCGCAACAACGATTATCCTTGCGTCGGGACGGCTACTCTACCTGGTCGAGCGAGTTTCGGACAATGACGCTGAACGAGTGAAATGAAGGCGTGGTACAGGTTGAAGGAGACGAAAAAAAGCGAATTCTCCCTTCTTGAAAGCGCAGCTCCCCCTCCGACTATGGTGTGCGTTGCCCCCAGCATGTCGTCTATGGGCATGCCGTCTCAGAAATGCGTTCTTCGAATTTTCGATGCCTGCTTGTTGCAACGTATCGCTACATGAAAACTTGCGTACACCACGTTGGAGCCGCATTTTTATCGCGTTTCACGTGCAATAATAATCATTTTAAGGCGACTGTTTCCGAAAGCACGCGGGATGCAATCGTTGAACGATATCTTTACTTCAGAGAGATAGATATGGCACAAAAAGAACGTCGACGAAGTCAAAACACGAACTGATGAACACGTGTTTGTCAGTTCGTTATATATTGTCAGTGGACTCTTTGATTTGGAAGCATTCAAACGCAAAAAAAACGCGTCTTCACTTCGCCCAGTCTTTTTCGCGCCATACCTACTTTTTTTTTAGGTAATGAAACAACTAGCTCAGCAACACGCCTTGTTGACCCTTTTAATGCTGTGACAAAGCAAAATTAGATGACATCGCTTAAACAAATGCGCTTGCTACGCTTGTCCACAGCACGCGCATGTGTAAATACGTGTACACACACAAATAGGAAATCTGTCTGCGTAGTTTATGAGTACTCGCGCGACACAGTCAGCAGTTGAAAGGATGTAAAGGCTATAGCTCTGTAAATATGACGCCAGATTCTGTTTATGCACAGAATTAGAATTCACATAAAACATCTTCCCCTAAAAGCATTGGTACGGGAATGTTTGGGTGAATTCTGAGGCCGGATACATTGATTAAGTCGGCCGACCAATAGCAAAAGCATTTACGAAAGAGAATCGCTTGGAATTTGGTCCATGAATGTAATGGTATGTGTTATAAAAGTTCCAACTTTTTGATAGCGTTGCACAACAGGCCAACAATGCGGCCATCTAATATGAGTCAGTTATTCTTCTAAAGGCCGCTCTTTTGGGTAGCGAAGTGACTGGGCTAGTGATAACCGTTAGTCATTGACATAGGAGAAACTAACAAGAGAATGCCGGCTATTCAATCGGCGATATTTCGCACCTTGAATCGTACATGCGGCATTAGCAAAATACGATGCATGCACTTTCTAATTTGTGCTATTACACCGATTAATGTAGCGGCTTTCTGCAGCTTAGGCTACAAGAGTTCAAACATTCTTTTTTTTTGGGGGGGGGGGGGGGGGGTGGATGGTCGCACGCAGGCTGAAGCGTCCATTTTGACCACAGGAAACGTTACGGCGCAACGCCTAACTCGAAGTCTGCGTAACAGCCATTGACACTCAATCCAGAGGAACCTACTTTCATGCAGATCCACGATTGCCGAACATGTCGCGAAGTAACTTCTTCGGAACAGCGTTCTCATTTTTCCCGAATCACGGCGCTCACAGGGGCCGAAATAAAACGAGAGGAGACGAGCGGGGCAAGCAAGACCAGCACATCCGCATTCCGCGTGCTCAACTCCAACGCCCGCGCAGTTGCATGCAGCAACAGCGCTACGAAGTTCGTAGGAAGTTAGACGGTTGTCGCTTTGAGTAAAATACGTAAACCTTGCTGTTTAACGAATTTTGAAGTCTTCATGATTGCTGATGCAATGTCAACACCTCACAAATTTATCCTTCTGGGCGTTTTTTCTTTGTAGCTATAAGAGATACCGCGCAGGCTCGAGTGCTAGTTGCAATGGTCTCTGCGTGGGGCAAATAGCACAGCTAGCGTAGGCTTTCCATCAGTAGGAGTAGTAAAAAATGTAGGCAGTTGCATTCAACGGGAAATCTGTACAAAGTTTGGTGCAGTGACCCGCCTGTCCTTCAGCGACGCTCGCGTTCACAGGCAAGCAAGCGCTGGTGTTCCAAACTTGTAGCCTACTAGGTATCCATGATTGGAAAGGAAACCTTAACTTGCGATGCAGTGAAACGCCACCTAGACTAGTTTCATGGCCTACACGCTCCTTCCATGATGTCACAGACATTGGCTGACGAAGAGGGGCGCTATCGGACATTGCTGCGTCGGACGGGGGCTCCGCCTGGATTGTGCGAATGTCAGCGGTGTCTTTCTCGTCTCTTGTACAGCACAACGTCGGTTAATCGGGCTAGTTGGGTTTTGTGATCGTGAAATAGCCGCGCAAAAATCGACCCAAGAACACATGGAGACAAACGAGCACGACCTTACAAATTATTCTGTTATGCAGTAACACAAACGTTATAGCACTGACATACCACATGATTTTTTAAGCGCATTAGTGAAAAAGAGCTTAGCTACTCTTCGCTTGTCGACTTCTGAATGCTCGGAGTCACGGAGAATGCGCAGAGAGTGTATTCAGAAGCATGGTGTGTGCATTGGTTCCTGCCTCACACCCGTAGTTAGCGATATAGATTTAGCTTTATTGGGCAAACGGATTTCCATCCGCGAAAGCAGCAGTAAGGTATTGAAAGTTTTTAGGTTTGTGGATGATTGATTGGTATTATTTGAAATCAGCGCTTCGCGTATAACTGACGTAGCAGATGTAATGAAATCTTCCAAGAAGTTCTGCATTCCTTGCTTATCACGCACGAAACGGTAGCAAATAACTCTATCAAATTTCGAGACCTTAAACTAACATTTTCTCACGAACACATTTATTGGATATTGAACCACACGCTAAGAAACCCTTGCTTCAGTATGACTCAGCGCATTCAAAACTCGTCAGGCGAAGCATATCTAAGCGATGTCTCACTAATGCGCTTAAAAAGTCATGTTCTAATGTCATGACCGAGAGCTTTAACTGACAAGCTCTTGCTTTAACAGAAGCGCGGTTTTCCAATTTTTTGTTAGCCTCAATACTTGAAGGTAAGCTCAGAAATGAGCACAGGTCTGAGCGATCGTCTTGCAGGGTGTCCGCAGAAAAGCCAAAAAGACCGCAGTTTTTCCATATTTGCGTACTGCTTAGCACAATCTGAAAAAAAAAAGAGCTCAGCAAGCTAATAAAGTTCGTGTTGCATTTACTGCACCTGATAAGTTGCCTATGATATGCAGGATCACTGAGGGGAACAAGCAAAAAATGTTGCAGTATTTAATACTGAGCAGAAAATATAAGTTTGTCGAGTGCACAGTCAACGTAGTATATCGCGTACCGTTATCGTACGACAGACTTCACATAGGCGAGACGGTGAGATGCTTCCACGCCAGATCATCTGAGCAGAAGTGGAACGTCGAAAAATATAAGCAAGGAAACCTTGGTCTCGCCGTGGGCACACTTCATTTTATGTCAATTCGAGTGTCGTCTCAAAAAACCGGCAACAGATGATACGTGAAATTATAGAAGCTCACTTGGTTGCTTGGTGACCAGTGCGTTAGCACTCCTTCAATAGCTCTTCTCCCTGAAGAAAATAATTTTCTCCGCGTAATGCGATATCTCCTTTTTGTAATATGCCAGTGCTACTAATACGGTGTATTGCAGCAAGACGGTGAGTTGGGCTAGTTGGTGAACATTCATGTTGAAGCACAAAGCTTATAAGCGCACATAAAACGAGGACCGAAGATATAAGAACTTGACAGCACAGCGCTTATCCTGTCAAGTTCTTATATCTTCGGTCCTCGTTTTATGTGCGCTTATAAGCTTTGTGCTTCAACATTAATACGGTGTGCCTGCATAAATAAACTACTTGGAAGTCGGCACTCGTTTCTCTCCTTGTGTTTTTCCACCGTTTTTTTGTGCTGCTATTTTGCGATATTCAACCACAAACTATCCCAATTTACCACCATTGTGAAGTTCATGTCTAGTTTTGCGGGCTCTTTCAACTGTGTTCCTTCTGTCCCTTGTCAAAAAGTATCGGTCATTGCGGTGGCTGTGTGTCGTTCCCGCATGATCTCATATCAGATGAAAACGAAAAGTTTCCCAAATGACGTCCAGGCCACGCTGTTTGCAGATCTTGTGCCTTCGCGGGGACATGCTGCCAGGGTGCTCATAATCGTGCGCTTATAATGGCAACGGCAAGCACGACTACATCGGAACTACCTTTTCATGCAGCTTCATGGTATTCTAGGTATTCCTGAAGGTGAATGCCAAATTCGGTATCACTACACCCTTGCGGATCAGACTGCCGAATTCCTGTGGCAACGTTGCTTAACTGAGCTGAGAAAGAGCTATCCACAGAAGCCACCAAGACGCAGCGTGCACATGGAAGATGGACTTGTTCTACCGGACCCGGTCTGCTCTGTTTTGGAGGTGAGTCCCAAGCACGCCTTTGATGAAGGAAAACAAGACCGCAGCTTCTGTACGTCGTCAGACAAGTGGGTGCCTCAAGGCGACACCGACCACTGAGCGGGCGAAGGTGTCGGGGAGCTCTTAAAGAACAGGAATACCGTGTCGACGCCACCTGTACACCGTGCAGTCACTTTGCTAATGGATCAATCATTAGATTTAGGTGCACATTGAAGAACCCCAGGTGGTCGAATTTTCCGGAGCCCTCCACCACGGCGTCCCTCATAAAGATATCGTTTGCGGACGTTAAACCTCAGCTATCATTAAAGCATCAATCCTGGTGTGTGCTGCTTGCTGGCAAGGAGGGTGGGTTTTCGGTCATTGCTTCGGAGAAACAAACCGGGCAAGAACATATCGATCGGTTCCTCTAGGATCAACTGAGATGCCTTGTGACTGAAGATCCCTTCTTTGTTAGAAATTCAGAAACTGTTCTTCAGTGCCTCAGCAGAGAAGATAAAACCATGTTCACTGCTATTTCAGTAGACGTGAAAGATTTGTACTATGCCGTGCGAAAAGATCTAATTTTAAAATCTGTTGAAGATAGCGTTGACCAGGTTGGAGCCCTCAATTTTCCGAACTCCACTGGGTCATTTAATGGCAATGTTTTAGATTTACTTGCTTTTTTCTGCACGCCTTTTATATAAGTTGGGAGGACTGCCTTTACATTCAGAAGCAAGGCGTATGCATTGGTTCCAGCCTTGCACCCATGTTTAGTGACATGGTTTTAGCGTCACTGAACAAACACACTTCAATGTGCGTAAAATGCACTGACGCACTGACGCATTTTATATTTGTAGGTGATTCTTTGGTATTATCTGACATCAGCGCTTCGCGGAAAGCCGAAGCAGCAGATGTGTTGACAATCTTTTAGGAAGTTCTGAATCCATTGGTATTCACAAATGAAATGGTAGCAAACAACTCTATCAGATTTCTAGACCTTAGACTAAAATTTACTGACGAACCCACTTGTTCGATATATGAACCACGCGCTAACGAACATTTGCTCAGTATTTCTCTGTGCATTCAAAACTAGTCAAACGAAGCATAGCTAAGCTATGTTTCACTAATGCGCTTAAGAAACCCTGTTGTCATGCCATGACCGAGAGCCTAAACCGTCAAGCTCTTTAACAAACGCGGGGATTACGAAGTTTTTTAACCTCAATACTTGAGGGTTTGCTCAGAAATAAGCACAGGTCTGAGCGATCGTCTTGCAGGATGTCTGCAAAAAAGTGAAAAGCCACAGTTCTATATTTGCATGTTCTTTCGCAGAATCTGAAAAAAAAACGATAGCCCAGAGAGCTTATAATGCTCGTGTTGCATTTTCTGCACCTGATAAGTTGTCTATGATTTGTAAGATCACTGACCCGAACCACAAAAAAACTTGCATCATGTACCATTAAGCACAAGAATAAGTTTGCCCAGTACACAGTGAACGTTATATATCGCGTGCCGTTATAGTGCGGCACACTGCACATACGCCACACGGACAAGTGCCTTAATTAAATGTTATCTGAGCACAAGGACAATGTTGAAAAATATAAGCAAGGCAGCCCAGCTTATCACTGTTCTCGCTGCTTTTACGTTCCTGTGAGTGTCAACTCGAGTGTCGTCTGAAAAAATTAGGAACAGATGACACGTGAAAATATAGAAGGTGACTTGATTGATAGACTTGGTCATCAGTGCCTTAGCATTCCTTCAATAGCGGTTCATTATGAAGAGAATATGTTACTGCGCATTATGTGATTATCTGTTTCTTGCGATATGCCAAAGCTACATATTCCGTTTTTCTGCACAAATAAACCTGTTGTAAGTCAGCGCTCGTTTGTCGGCGTGCGTTCGTCCGTCGTTTTTTGCGCTGTTATTTTGCGATTCTATACAGCGTCGACTGACCGAATGCAAATAAGAATGCCACTGCATGAACGCGCAAACTGCGTCATGGACGATAGCGTTTGTCTCCGTTGGACAAGGTCTGCTACATCGCTGAGGGAGCACGCACGCCTTGAAACTCGTCCATGTGGCGTTGTGCAGTGGCGCCCTCTCCGCTCCTCCTTTCCCTCATTCTCACCTTCACATCATTCCTCCTCACCCTAACATCCTTTAGGCCCCTTGTCATACCGTAATACACATGGCTATGCATATTTCACCCTTCCCTTCCCTCTTTCCTTCTACACCCTCACATGTCTCCTCCTCACCCGCACCTCACTTTTCGTCCCGCGTGCTATCCTAGACTACACAGTTATGATATGCTTTACCCTCGCCCTTCAACTTTTATACTCATCACCCTGACATCACTTCTCACTCTCACTTCCTTTTCCGACTACTTGTTAACATGGCTATGCTATGCAGGGTATGCAATTTTTTTAACTCTTCCCATCCTCAGCCTCACACCACTCCTCACTCACTTCCCTTTACCGTTCCATTGCTACACATAGCTTTGCTATTCATGGATACATGGTTTTGCCCGAGTGAAGTCATACGTGGCTATGCTATGCTGTACCCTCTTTTCTTTCTCCTTTCTGTACTCCTCACGCTCACTTTCCATTCCCGCACATTTACTCTACCATACATGGTTATTATGGTATACATGGTCTTGCCTGCGTGGCGCCATATATGGCTCTGCCATCCATCACCCTCTTCCTTTCTCTTCTCCATTCTATCACCCTCACATCGCTTCTCCTCAGCCTCAGTTCCGTTTCCTGCCCCTTTGCATTGGCGCCCTCTCCGCATACATGGCTACATGTACCCGGAGAGGGCGCTCCAGACACATGGCTACATGTATCCAGAGCGGACACATGGTGGATACATGGCTATGCTATACATGGTTTTGCCTGCGTCACGCCAAGCGACATAAGACGAGCGCACGACAGCCCGGGCTCCTAATATGCTCCGCACTTAAAACGCCAGGATTCCACAGCACAGGCACAAAGAAAGCTGGAAGGACGGCTTTCGTACAGTCCGTTTTAATATAATAATATCTGGGGTTTAACGTCCCAAAACCACGATATGATTATGAAAGACGCCGTAGTGGAGGGCTCCGGAAATTTCGACCACCTGGGGTTCTTTAACGTGCACCTAAATCCAAGTACACGGGCCTCAAACATTTTCGCCTCCTGAAAATGCAGCCGCCGCGGCCGGGATTCGATCCCGCGACCTTCGGGTCAGCAGTCGAGCGCCATAACCACTAGACCACCGTGGCTGGGCACAGTCCATTTTAAACTCTCTTGGGGGATCTAATTGAAGTACGCTTGTAGGTTATCGACTATGCATTGAATCATAATTTTTGTGTAATAGGCAAGCACTCACAATGCCATTATTCGTCATTCTCCGGAGAAGCGAGTTAATGGCTTACAGATCTCTAGTGAGGCACTATGCCCACTTGTTGACACTGTGGCTGATGACGATGAATAGTTAGGGCTGACCACTTTGTAGTGGGTTGGAACCTTTAAAGCACACTCGTTGCGCACTTCGCATTGTGTGAAACCTTGTTATTTTGACTCTTTTGCCACGATACATTACATACCTTAATGCGATTCCTTGCCCGACATGACACCTGTATAGGGTCTTTTTGCAAATGAATTTCACGCACCGGCGGGGCTCTGTGGTTAAATAGTCGACTGCCACGCAGGGGCCCGTGTTCATATTTCATGATTTGGATATTTTAAAGGCGGAACATTTATTAACAAAACCAAGGCGCTTTGAGCATATCTATCTATCTATCTATCTATCTATCTATCTATCTATCTATCTATCTATCTATCTATCTATCTATCTATCTATCTATCTATCTATCTATCTATCTATCTATCTATCTATCTATCTATCTATCTATCTATCTATCTATCTATCTATCTATCTATCTATCTATCTATCTATCTATCTATCTATCTATCTATCTATCTATCTATCTATCTATCTATCTAGACGCCTACGTCTGGGTGCTCTCATGATCGCCTCCTCAAGTCAGTGTAGACCAAAATTGGCATGGGAGGGTAAGACTAATTACGAATATGACTGTCTGGTCACGACATCAACAACGTTAAAATCCTGTCGCGTACTTCGTAAACGTTTCCTTGGAGACACATCTGCCACATACCGTTGTAGTGTGGGCCCTGGTATACGGGTATGCACCACAGGTAATTGGACGAGAGCCAGCGTATTCAGCATGGTACGGCTGATGACCATACTGCTCCCCTTTATCTTTTTTGCTCTGTTCTGGGAGAAAAAAAAAGATGCCACCACCACAGCTAATTGACAATTTATATCTACTGAGGAACGGCCAGAACAGACATTGGTAGTTTAAATGCGAGCACGTGAACAAAAACCGTCACCGGAAGCGTTGACCCGACGAATGCGAAGAAAAGAATTACGATCCCAGCAGGAATCGGGCGCAAGAATTCAACGTTGCAGTTTGGTATTCTACCACAGAGCCACACCAGGTCTTGAAACTGCTTGGGAAATAGAGCTGATGCAGGTTTAATGTCGGTGCGATGTCATTTGTGGTTGTAGTATTGGCTATCTAATTTTACAACAAAGCAATGAACTAGAGGTGCACGGATAGTGAAATTTCATCTCGAATCTACTTCGACTAGTGCCGAATAGTGGTAAAAAAAGGAATATCGAATAAAACATCGATTGCACACGAGGTCAGTGAAAATAGAAAGAAAGGACAAACAAATGAAATTTGCTCATGTTTTTGAGAACATAGCCCGGTTAGTGACGGCTACCGAATGGCTACAAGTTCCCATGCAGAAACAAAAGCTGCTCAACACGGCCTGGCTTCAGGCTCTCTCGCATGATGTTGCGGTGTTTCCTGCAGTGCAAAACATGTGCTCACTGGGCACCTCAGTAGCAGGGGTGGAAAAGAATTGCAAGGCAATTTTTGCAATACCTGAATAGTTGCAGCTCCAAGCTCTTTCCAGTATTTCAAATGATCACCCTTCCTTGGGTTCAGGGGCTTATTGAACTATTTTTCAACCTCTTGACGATAAGGTTTGACGATAGCAGTTCAATAGCCTCCAGTATATTTTTGACGATAGGAGTTCAATAGCGTCCAGTCTGTTCAATGGCCTTCGTTGCTGAATCCATGACGTGCGGAATTTGCGTAATCTCCTTTAAAAGGAACTACGGTCGCTTTTGAACCAAGATACCGGGGGAAGTTTTGATGAAACGCCTACTGCAAACGACGTTACCGTGATTTTTAGCCACCCCACCCCAACCAAGTTGCACCATTGGTTTTTTCGCACTTTAGATATTCTTCTTGTCGAAGTAATCGAAACTTCGAATGCCACCTATTCGAAAGTCAAATAGAAAAAAAATCGGCAGATCTCACATGTTGTGGGAATCGGTTTCATGCAGCGCAGTCAGCGAGTGCTTCTATGCTCTATTTTATGGCTTTCCGCCAAACGTTACGAGGTGGATCGACGTGTCTTTGCAAGTGCTGTGTGGTCATCGTGGGCTTACCAGGCACGTCGACAACACTGGCGTTTGAAGGGTAACTTATGGTGCGACGTGACGTCAGCTCTCACGTTAGAGTACACACGTCAGTATTATCGAAAGTAAGTGCCCTTTACGGTGTAGTGATGTGAATGTTATACGTAACTTGCGTTAATGTATTCCTCCGGCGTCGAGCAATGCTTCAATATAAGTTGCTGAAACATAGGAATACAAATGTAATGCATATTAGACTGCTATAAAAGCGGATCCAACACTGGAACCACATACGTTAATCTGATATGACGCCTGTATCGTAGGATTACATATGTAGTGTTTATTGTTGTCTTGTAAAATTAGCCAGCACAACAACCACAATTGACGTTGCACCGGCATTACGCCTGCACAGGTTGTTTTTCCAAACCAGTTTATAATCTGGCGTGGCTCTGTGGTTGAATACTTGAATGCCACGCAGAATGCTTGGGTTCGATTCCTGCTGGCATCCTAATTCTTATTATTTCCATTCGTCGGGTCAACGTTGCCGATGTCGGTTTTTCTTAACGCTTTCGCATTTAAATTACCAATGTCTTCATCCTAAAAAGACAGGGCGTGCAAACAAGGACACAAGAAAGAAGTCAGGACACCACAACTAGCTCAGCTCTCTGTTATTCTAAAAATACCAATGTCTGTTCTCACCATTCCTGGGTACATATAAATTGTCAATCACCTGTGGCGCATACCCGTACACCACGGCCCGTGATAAACGGGTATGTGCTACACATGTCTCGAGGAAAGGGTTTGACGACGTACGCGATAGGATTTTCACGTTATTCATGTCATGACCCGACAGTCATATTCATCAAATCATCTTGCCCTCCCATGCCTATTTTGGTCTGCAGCAAGTTATGTAGGCGAACATGAGAGCACCCAGACGTAGGCGGCTAGATAGATAGATAGATAGATAGATAGATAGATAGATAGATAGATAGATAGATAGATAGATAGATAGATAGATAGATAGATAGATAGATAGATAGATAGATAGATAGATAGATAAAAACGCTCAAAGTGCCAAAGGTCCGCTAAGAAATGCTTTGCATTTAATAATTGGTTAGGTAATATTCGATTCGAATTCGAAACTCAAATAATCGCCCACCCCTACAATAAACACTACATATGTACTCCATACACAGGCATCCTGTCGGCGTAAGGTCAATTGTGGTTCCATTGCTGACTCCAACTTTATCGCAGCCTAATAAACATTATATTTGTATTCCTATGATTCAGCGAACTATATTCAAGCATGACTCGATCCCGGATAATACGCTAACGTAAGTTTTGTATGATATTCACGCTATCGCACCGCAGCGTACACCTCGTTTGGATAACACAGGCGTCTGTGCTCTAACGTCAATGCTGATACTACATTAGTCCATAAGTTACAATTTAAACGTCAGCATAGTCGGCGTATCTGGTAAGGAAGCGGCGTGCAAAAAACTCCTCTATTTACCAAAACACATCGATCGACCTCGTAAAGGTTGGCTCAAAGCTAAAAAGTTCCGTGTAGAAGTGCTTGCTGCCTGCTTCGCATGAAACCGATGCCCACAAGGCGTGGGATCTGTCGATTTTTTTTTCGAGTTTATATTTGTCTCATTTTGTGAGATAGCGGTTGCGGACATCGACGGCGCCGGACAATGATCTTATAACAACTTTTGCTGTCCCAGGCAAGCGGCAGAGATAATGTGCATAGAAAAGCTGAGAGTACACACAAGTTTATTCTGTATGCATACATATAGCGAAGATACTGCAACTATTGAAAATAATTTCGCATTTCGCGCTTTGTTCTGTTGACTGCTTGCTGGCTGATAACAGCTGCACAGAACCTACACTAATTACCTTGAATAATACTTTTATATTAACAATAGCGGAAACGGGACCACTCACACACAGAGCCCCCCTGTTAACGCTTATCTGAGTTGTCAGTTCACCGAAGGTTCCAAAGGAAGTGATTGAGAAGCGAAGCGTGAAATGAAATGAGAATGAAATAAATGAACATCTACACGTGAACGGACATTCGATATAGCCGAAATCGATAACCACCTTGACTATCAAAAAGTTCATCGCATATTTATTAATTAAAATGTGACTGCGGCAAGAGCTTGAAAAACTGTGACAACTTCACAACTATTAAAAATATGTGTGCCACAAATTCATCATTTCTTTGAGCGAAACGAGCGGCGAGGGGCAAATGAAAAACGGATGTTTAGCTGGCGCACGGCAACGCGAGAAAAGAACAAAATAATACACGGAAATGCTGACAGCATTGCTCAGAGCGAGGACTTAACTTACCTACTTCAACGCGCACAACAAAGCCCACCACATAGGTATTCACGAACGAACAATTCTAGAGAAAATACGCGGTAATGTAGACATTAATAAACACAGCACATATTTCACGTACAAAACCCACGGAAAGTAACATGCGACGAAGGAAAGAAACGACTTTACTGAACGCGATACTAGCACAAATATCCGGCGTAAAGTTTGCGCGTTGTCAGGACACATCGACGCTAGTCTGCGGATCACTCTTCAAAACTCAAGAGAATCAGGTCCGATGAAGAACAGGACAGCTGCCTTCTCACTGTGGCATCGCAGTCGAGTCTCGGTATCCGTAGAATCGCGGCATCCTGTCTGGGTATCCGACTCCGTTTCTTCTCGATGACTCTCGACTGAATACTGAGGGGCGCGTGCCCGCCGATTCCGGGAGCCCGAAGAAGGGAAAGTAACCGCCACTGAATGACAAAGATAGCCACCGGCCAGAAGGGTCCGAAACGCGTACGCATCTTCCGAGGTGCAGTCGTGTCCCGCAATCTCCCTCACCCCCTCCGCTCGTTTTCAAAGGCATTGAAAGGAATGAGCCACGGTTGAACTGTCGCGGATAGAGCGGCCGTCAGGTGACCCGTGTTTTATGACCAGCCACCACCGCGCCACCCCACTGGTGGGAGGAGAGGACGTAAAATTCCTGAGCGAAACATGGCGTGGTGCTGCTTCTCCGGCCTCCCGATCACCGAGAACATTGATTCGAAGTGAACACGTCTGGTTGCGTGAAGCGTTGAGAGTACAAACATAACTCATCGCTCATTTAGAGAATCCGCGGGCAATACCGTAGTCTTGGACAACATGTCCCTGTAGCGCGCACACAAAGAAGTTGCAATCTTGTAATCCAACCAGTCGTGCAGAAAACACAAACATACGTGGTGTGGATGAAGTCACATGAACTGTTTTGATTGTTCGCCGCTAGTAAAGCCGTCAGAATATTTCGGTGCGTGTGCGCGAACGGCGCACCAGCGCAGAGGCCCATTGCGAAGCAGACTAGAATTCCATTCTACTCCATTATCTCATCAATGCTATATACAACTTAGTGAATGTAAAGACAGAGTTTTTTTGCTTTTTACAGTTGCCATGTATGCGCTGGCTGTATCACACAATTAACGTTAGCTTTTCACAAACATTGCAATCTGAGATTTTCTTTTGTGTTTCCTTTCTCATAGATGTATTTCCAGCAGCGCGAAAACTCAATTGATAACATGGTACATATTTTCATTGCTCAACATCTGTAAAATAAATTTTGTCCAACTATTTAGCATATATTTTGTGCCACAATAAATGCCAACTTAAAAATCAAAACCCTGTGTGTCCCATTGTTCCCTTTCTTACAGCATGGAATTCCCACTTTTGTTTGTTGACTGACAAAGATGGACTGTTTTTGCCTTCTTTGTACAGTAAAAGCTCGCTAATTCCACATTGATTAATTCGGGAAATTGGATAATTAGGACTTGTTCTCTGGTCCCGGCAAGGATGTGTATTGTTTAATGGCATCAAACTCTCGTTAATTCGGTCACATTTGGCCGCAACCCGGTTTATTCGGACAAGCCTCGGAATGCGCCGAGCACGAAGCGCCTCAAACATGCGATGCAAGGAAGCTAAGACGGCGCTCGCGGACGGCCGAAATGGCCGCTGCCTTTTCAGAAAGGTGAGGCCGTCATCTACAATCGCGTTGTTATACGTAATAGGAAATGGGTTGAGAGCACGTTTCGGATTAAGACACGAGGTTCTTGAGCCACGTTCACATTTTGAACGAATTTTCAAATAACGAAAAATGCGGCTTTTGCACTGCTTTTATGCAAAATAAATAATGAATTGCGTGTTCTTCAAAAAATTAAAGTGAAATGATGTAATGGACATTTATTTATTATTTTTGATAATTGGGCATTCGATAATTCAACTTCCGAAATTCGGCGTTCGGTTGATTCGGAGGGTTTTTCCAATGCTGTGAAATCCGAAATAACGAGCCTTTACTGTACAACGACGCTGCCAATATTATACGTTGGCTGGCAATAGTATTCCATTGTTGCCGTCCTTACAGGATGGCTGTGCCAATATTCTATGTAGGCTGGGAACGACGGGCCTTCCTTGCCGGCCTTATACAATGGCGCTGCCAATATTGTATGTTGGCTGGAATTTAGGGGCCTTTCTTGCCATCGTTATACGATGGCGCTGCCAATATTGTATGTTGGATGGCTACGATGCTTTGTTGCCGTCCTTGTGCGATGGCAGTGCCAATATGGTGTTTTGGCTGGCTACGATGGACCAGACCATTGTTGGCATCATTAAAGGCTGGCTTGCCCACATTGGTTTTATAGTGGCTTGAATGGGCCATCATCGAGCCATCGTTTCCCAACGAATACACAATATTGGGCTAATGTGCTGTGCTGCCTGGGGTAATAACATAAAATGAAAAGGAAAGAGGGTCACCTGTACAGCACGTTCCTCTGGTAGCTTGTTTCAGTGAGCTTTGAGATACAGGGTCGCATCGACACCGTATAGGCATGTGTTGTATTCTACGGGGAAGTAAAGTATTGCATCGTGACACTAACGAGTGCCGACAGAGAGCACCTAGGTGGTTTCACAGCAACGGAGGCTTTCGGGGGGAACAATGCGGCGTACGTGCTGATTTGGTTCGGTGACGACGTAGTTACGTGCTTTCCCGTCGTGTTAGCGTGTGACTTCTCTTGGCCAGACAATCGGAGCTTCCACATGCATGAGGTTTCTTCATGTGCAGCTTCCACAAGAGTGTCATAGCACCGACAAATAAGACTGCTGCATTGAGCGCCACAAAAAGGCAACGACGTGGACGCGTGTATGTAGCGTAGTGAGCGCTTTGGTGAAGCGAGAGACACGCCAGCGGGAAGCGTTGCGCTTCCGGATAGTAGCAGCAAGGTCGGTGGGCTGACTCGCATCGACGCTGGCGACACATGGCAGATTTGCCAGCTGTCCATATTTAGTGCGATCAGGTTAATGTCTCTCTTCATTTGAGGAAGGCCCTTATATATATATATATATATATATATATATATATATATATATATATATATATATATATATATATATATATATATATATGATGGCTGGTGGCTGCTGACGCTGTTCGAACAACCGTGGGACTGCTTTTAACGTTCATTTAGAACTACAGCTCTTCGTTTCTTAGAACTGCGGCCGCTTGTCTCCGCGGCGAGTGCTGCGCAATGGTGAAGTGTACTTCGTCCACTCGTTAAAAAGGCGTTAGCTTTCACAACTACCCTAAGGACCCGGAGCTGAAGGAGGAGTGGATCGTGAAGCTCAGAATGGGAATACGCCCCACGTCTTCATCGACCGTGTGCAGCAAGCACTTCGCGGACAGTGACTTCTACTACCCACCATACGCGCCACTCTTAGGTAAGCTTGTGACCGTGTTTAAGCGTCTCGTCACAACAATACTTAAGACGTTTATTGCACGCAGGCTATAAGCACAGGCGACTTACACCAAGTGCGGTGCCGTACCACAACCTGCCGAGAAGGCCCCTAGAGAAGCAGCCGACGACGCAGCCTCCGAATCGCCTCGCACATAAGCGCACCCCGTGAGCTCAGTTGAGCGGCGCAGGATATCTGAGACTACGGCTGCATTTGGATGGTGTACATAAGTATTTTACTTATGAAGGCATGTGCGCGCCTAGCGGACTGCTTGTCATAAAGTCATCAGCGAAACCTGTTGCCTCTGTTTAGAGCACATTCTCTAAAAGTTTTCACCTCAGGCAGGGCAGACACTTTTTTTAAAAGCGGAGCTCTTTTAACTTTTTCGTTAGGCTGCGTGGCGTAAAACTGGACCCAGCTTGCCTTTGCCACGTTAATCCCTGTGGCCCTGTGCGTAGTGTAATCAGCGATTAACTATTTGTTATATTCTAATACCCATGCGACGGCCCTGTGCGGTATTAATATGAGCGACGATATAATATTGTTCTCACTGAACCAACATCACGGGACAAACTGCGATCATGGCCATCGGCAGGGGGTGTGCAACAAGGCGGCTCTTGCGCACTTGTTTGCAGGACGAGAACTGCGATTGTGATACGATCTCCGTTGACGGCCTCGACCGCGCATTCAACAACGTGGCCTGCGTCGTACATCGCCTCGCCCTCGATGACATTTCACAAGCTTTATCTACATAGTTGTAGATGCTGGAGAACGGCACGCTTACTGAAATATCGGACGAAACACCCAAGCTAATTACTATCATACGGCGGAAACAAGATAACAAGCCAGAACACTCACACATAGTTTCACTTTCTTACCAGCAATGCGGTCGGTGGCATCGGCGCACTCGTCGGTCATCCGGGGGATTTCGTAGCCCTGTAGATTGGGCCGCAAGTAAAAAAGTTCAAGATTACACTCGAAAACATTCGTTGCAGGCGTTAGTTGACCGTCGCGAGGCTGTTCGTTCGACAAAGTTCCCGCCTGAAGCAGACGATCCGCATGCAGGAGCAGCGGCTGCTGCAGCGCGGTTGAAAGCGGAGTTCCCGCTCTGACGTCACACGTGAGAGGGCGTCACTGCAAGATCTCGATGCATATAGGGGATGCACTGCTTTCTTGAGTTTGAGCGGATTGGGTACGTGTCCCCTACGCGTGTTCATATTTGGTGTGAAGGTCACCAAAGGATTTGGTCCTTGCCATAACAAAAGCGCCCACACGGTGTTAAGAACTGATCTCCGCTCTCTTACTCCATCGGGGAGATTGCCGTCAGAAATAACGCTACGTTTTCGAGCTTTACGATATAATGTAAGTGGCTTTACCGGATCTCCCTATTGTAACACTGTAGCCACTCGTCGGCATATTTTTCTGCTCTTCCAGCGAGACGTGGAGCACGTTGTCGGCGAGAGACCGGCCAGACGATGGCTGTGGCGAAGTTCAAACGGTTTCGGCTGCATGGTAGGTCGACGTCGAGTACCCAGCACATCTGCCACTCCTTACGTCTAGGAAGGGTTTATTAAGGCGAAGGCCCTAGATTCCTCATCGAGCGCGAAAATTGCCCGTCGGCATTTTTGAGACATGAGGACCCAATTAATCTGAGACCTCAGGCGAAATAACTCAGAATGAAAATGTAATTGTCTACATCATGTTTTTCTCTTTCGCTCTTTCATGCGCAGAACTGCATTTTTGGGAGGAAACAGAGTTTCATGCAAACAACTGTGAATTCTTTTTGAGAAAATGATTTTCTCACTAGCAAAAAAATTGGCACCTCTAATTCAAAAGGCATGAGGTGGTCACCTCTGGTGACCACCATGCAGTTTCGGTGGAAGGCTGCGAAACAGTACTTTTTTTCCCAGCAGGAGTACGGGGACGTCGTATATACCACACATCCATCTCAATCTTGAAGGCTCCTTAAAGTATTTCGCAAAACTTCTCATCCAAGCACCAATAAAAAATATAATACGAGCCTTCTAAGACCCTTCATGCACGGTGGTCACTCTAGGTGATCACCAACTTCAGCGGCACATTGCTCTGTGCTGAGTGAGTACAGCTCTTATTTTTCGATCCCTTGGTATTAGCTACTTATACAACGTGTTGTCCTAAGCTATCAACTTAATAAGAACCGGGCATACTTTCATTTCTGTACCTGGGATATCGTGTAGCGCGCCTTGAAGACGACGGCAGCCGGCCGAAAACAGATGTAACCGGTAACATTGTATCCCAAACGAAGTGGCAACATCTCCATCATTATGCTGAAAGCTTTAGAAACGTGCCGTATAAAATCTGACGCGAGGGGCTCGTGTGCTTCAAGAGAAAAAATTGAAGAAAAGGTGCTTACCGTGGGTGACCACCGTGCCGGAAAGAGTTAAAAAATATCATGAATGTAATAAGAAAAACATTTCGGTTGATATCTCAACCATGTGACCCCTGATGTCGAAGTTCGTGGAAACTTTAGTTTGCTGATTCCGCTTTCTTTTTCGTGCGTTATCTTGAATGTTGGTATTGATCGCGCCAAAATTACGATGTAATTATTAGGGACGCCGTAGTCAGGGGCTACGGAAATTTGCGCACCTTACTATAGTTACACGAGCCACTAGCATTTCGAATGCGTCGAAATGCGGCTAAAGCGGTCGGGTGCTCTATTGTATCAGGGAGTAGCGTGACGAATAGAAATTCTTGGCGTGTATTATTTGTGCATTCGCAAACAGACAATTAAAGGGCAGTATAAAAAAATCGTGCGTCAATAAAATTGACGACTCAGCTGGCAGCTACACAATGACACATACGACTTCTCTTTTTTTTCTTTTTTTTTTGGTCAGGCAATGTATATAACACTCTAAATGGGAGGAACCATCTGTCGAGTAATTTGCAGAATCACTGGCTGACTTCTTCAAGCCCGCTGTCATGAGCAGATATACTATAATGCTGCTGATTGGCTTGTTCTGCTTTTATGGGTAAGTGAAATATGTTTCTTTTTTCGCTCCAAGTTTTGGCTTATTCTAGAACTTAGTACATAGTGCCCTTTCGTATAGCAGTACTGAATGTTCGGCATTTAGTGGTTCTGATATGGTTCGCTAGTTTGTAGGGTTTAACGTCCAAAATTTACTGAGGCTATAAGAGACGCTGTAGCGGAGGCCGCCGGGGAATCTCGATCAGCCCAACCGAAGATGGATGAGAAAATGTTACTGTATTCTTCGATCGGTCCCGCATTTTTTGAGTGCGCGCAGACATGACTCTAAAACTCCCAATCAATTAATTTCATTGAAAAAAATATACCAGTTTCGCCGCAAGGGTGAATCAACCAAGGCGATAGCAACGAATTGGAGTGTTAAGGTACAAACACACCAGGGGCAGCGCACTTCTCCGCGTGCCGCCCACCGTTCGAGAGAAGCCGCTTTTTTCTCCTTCTCCCTCGCAGCGTCAAAATTTTCTTATCGCCGACCGAATCACTCCCTGGGATATTTTCGAAGCTGCCATCGGCTTCCATGCAAGCAAACCACCAATCAGCGCATACTCTTTCTCCAACTTTCTCCTCACACGCAGTCGTCATAGCAACTGGACATTCTTCTCCTCAACCGTACCACCCCTCTCCGTCTGTCGGGGAGAAGGCACGAGCCGGCACCGAGCCGGCGGGTGTGTACGCCTCGGGAGATTTCCACCCTTGTTACGTGACTCTCGCGCCGGCAATGTGGACAGCGTGCCGCTGCTTGCCGAGCGGACGCATCGACCGGTGGGACGCCGCCGCGGCAGGCTTTCTGCTAATGTGCACGTGCGTTCATGGGGTGATTCGGTCGGCGGGAGGTAAAAGTTGACGCTTCACGGGAGAAAGAGCGAAGCGGCACCTCGCTAGCGGTGGGCTGCGGGCGGGAAGGCGCCGCGCTGTCGTGATATTCGTACCTTTATACGAAGTAAGGCTGGCAGCTGACTTTTCTGGATCCAATCTCGCGTAACTCTACGAAACGCTGGTTTAAACGAATACGGCCCCTCAAAGGAGGGAAGCGGTTTCCGTGCTGTCTGTCGACTCAACGTCAACACAGCGGCGAAAGGGCAGTACGTATAGCGACCGTCTGTGGATGTCTGTAGAGATAGCGAGAACGCCAGCTCTCGCGATGGTGCCATGATCATAGTTTGCGGTTTCTGCTAGAGCAACGCAACCTCCCCCCCCCGGCCCCCTTCGCCATCGGCACCCCTTCATGCTCCTTCATCTAACGAAAGACGGGCGGGGAGTTTCCTCTGTACTTGATTAGATATCGCTGGCAGGCCTCTTAAGCGGGGCCATGTTAGGGAGTTTTTGAACGTTTTGGGTGCTACTGAAGTAGGTTCGAGGCCATTGCGCGTGCGCGAGACCAAAACAGCGCTCGGTTTTCGCGTTGCAGACGCCATTTCTTCAATTTAGCCGTAGCCTCCAAAACCTGCAGCAGAAGCTTTCTGAGAAAAAAACATGCCAGCGTCCAATTAAGCAACGGCCTTGGGGAAGGCGAAACTAACCCGATTTCTGAGGAATGGATGCCATTAAGCATTAAAAATGCTGACGTATTATACCGCTCCCTCATATTTCAGTATACAACAAAGATTACCCGAAAAGTAGCATATGTTTTAGGCATGAGTTGTCCATTTTTTTAGCTCGTAGGCTTATCCCAACTAGGGTGAATAGAAGTTGGATTGCCTTGGCTGCTGGCAGCAAGAATATAGACTCACAAAATCGAGGCAGATTACTAACGTATTCATTACCACTACACCTTAAAAATTTAAATTTTAAAGAATATGAGTAGCAAATGTTATTTGCTGTACCAGCTCTTAACTATCGTTCTTCGTAGTTTCCCTTTGGAGCCGCCGTGGCGCTCCAATCGCAAGGCGCATTCATGTAGTATAACGCCTTGTTTGAAATTCCTTACCTTCTATTTCATCTAAAGCCAGCACATGCAAAGCGCTTTGGGGTCTTAAACATTACGGGCACCTATTTGAAAATTCCATGTCCTCGCATGAACTCTTGGTGCATTGGAGATAGCCTATTCGTTTCCTCTCTACTTCAGCTGAGTTCGTGCCCAGCACTCGCACTATTTACTTGCTCGTAGAACATACGATGCTCGGGGAAAATGTCATTGATTTGGAGTTTATACGGAACATGACGGCAAGGGCAAAAAACCCGCCAAATATCCATATAATAGCTATCGCAGAAAGTAAAGCTCTTTTTGCAGTATGTCCTCTGCCACATTCGTCTTTCAAAATGGTCAGATGAGTAAACAACAACAAATACAAAAGGCCTAAGGTGCACAGCAATTCGCGCCCTGTTGTGTGCCTTGGCGCCATAGATATTGACGACGTCTGCTTGGATGAGAAATTGTTAAAGACAACCAGTAATTGGTAGAAGATAAAATTCTGAAAGAAGCGAATGCCCCATATAATTATTTTCGCACATCTTTCATCCAAAAAACACACCACGAATAAAAAAATGTCGCCCGCATCTTCCCACGGGGGGAACTCGAGTCAATGCGTCGCAGAGTGGTGGGGGTATCGCGTGAATGTTGCGCAATTGGGTTTTGCAGAAGCGTCGCGCTGCCCGAGTGATGGATCCGCTGCTCGACGTTCACGAACGGTTGCTGCGTCTCGAGCACGACGTTCAGGATCCACAGCCCGTCGTTGCCGTTTCGCAGCTGCTTCTTGTTCCCCGAGTGAAGGATCCGAAGCCCGTCGTTGCCGTCTCGGACCTGCTTCTCGTGCACGAAGTTCCGGGTCCGCAGCTCGCTTCAAACGCTTGCGTTCAGCGTCGTATGCTCGTCTCTTCGCAGCCTTGTCTTCTGCGTTACTTGCTGTTGTTGACGCCGACGATAGTGAGGGTGGGGTATCGTTGCCTTCAACGAGTGGTGGGACGCTGATTGAAGGTACTGTTGCTTCCACCGCACCTACTCGAGTCAAGCAAAGCGTCAAGTCAAGCGAAAGCCAAGTAAAAACGCCCTTGACTGAATTCAGAACGCGCGCTCTGCCGCTTATATACACACCGCCTGCGTTCGATCGAGAGGAGGGAGGGACGAAGAGGAGGGAGGGAAAGGAGAGGCCTGCTGCCGGCACGTGACGAGCCGAGCATGCGCAGTGGGGTGTGGACGGCTGCCGACGCCGCAGGTGCGTCTAAGAAATGTTCCGCACTTAAAAAACATGGCTGATCCACCCGTCATACAAATAATTGGTATAACAGGAATGTGAAACGCGTCTTCGCACATGTGGCGCTTGTTTTGTAGTGATATATGAGACCTTGTACAGACGGAATCACACTTGTCTAGAGCGCTAAGCCGGTCTCTTCGGAGGCCCTTTTCAGCAGAAACATGCAAAGATCGACGCCGTACTGATACCGAACGTAGTCAAACTCCATGCTAGGTCCTCTGCTACATTCAACCATGAACGTAAGCTTGTAGCTAACGTGAGTTAGCAGCTGCGGGCAACAACAGCGTCCACAGCCACGCGCTCCACCGCTCTGGACAAGTGTGATTCCGTCTGTACAATGTCTATTGTTGTTCGGCAGCTATAGCACCGTTTCACGTGGCTGTACCCACGTTGACACCTAGTGCCACATGTATATCACGACAACTAACACCCATGATCATGATTTAACCGTTGTGTTAGTTTAAGTTATTAACATACACCTGGACACAGCGTATCGTGAATCCCGTACAAAAATGACATCAACAAGCACATAACACTGGTACTCGATATACACTTTTTCAAAGCGTCGTCAATTATGGAGAGAAATGGCACTGTGTGTGCGTCCGAGTAACAGGGTAGCCTGCGCCTGTGCTGATGCAAACACTACCACACTGTGCTTCAGAAACACGGGAGACAGAGCTCGTAACTTGAGCCGCGAACGCGCGCAGGCGTTTCACGTCCAGCTGGCCTCTGTCTCGCTCCACTAAGACGCGACATTCTCCCGTCGCCATCGTCATCTTTCTGCAGCGCTTATTGCAGCAGTTTTATTAGACTCAAAGCAGTCGTTGGCGGAAAAACACCTTTGGTGCGTGTGGAAGCTGCACTACTAGGACAACGAGCCGTCACATGCTAACACGAAGCGAAATGCCAAGAACATAGCTGGGTCTTGGGAACTCCAAGAAGGCAGTGTTTCCAGCGTTCTTCGCTGGTATCGAGACGCTTTAACCATGACCTCAAAGATGGCGCGCAATCTAGGAGGTCATGCTTCAGCTGCGTCATGGCCGAATCCTTGCATTACTTCACTTCCTTCACAGACGGCGGCACCGCGCCGTTCCGCCTAACCCCGCCAACAGAGAGCACCGTGCGGGAGAGAATGTATGAGACAAATAAGGTGCGTTTGTGGAGTGTCGGGCACGCGCCTCGGTGACCTAGTCAGTAAAGCGCCGAGCGCTTATATCCGTGGACCGAGAAGTCGTAGGTGGGATCCCCGGCGGCGGAAAGTTTTCTTATAGTTCGTTTCTTTCTCGTGCGGTAACCTCAATTTTATCCACGTCATATCAGTCACAGAAATACGTCATTGAAGTCTTGGTGGACCTCGGCATGAAACACTTTGGTGTAAACGTGTTAAAATAAAAAAAAATATATTTTTTCACCGGATCTGTTACAAGTTACAGGAGAGTTCCTGTATTACCGCGCGAATTTCATGGAACAGTGGTCTCCATTTTCTTCAGCTTCCGTTTGTTTTTAATCTGCAATTATGTCACTGCACTCGGGATAAATTGGTCGTATTAATTAACGTTAAAATAAAGCATGCGTCACATTTTGTACTACCTATAAAAAAATGTTCACATGCGGCCGTAAATGGGGACACGATATGGATAATTTTAGTGCGATGGAAATATACGAACACTCTCGATAAATTTCTGCCGTCGGTGTCACCACCGTGCTCTAATGTGATGGAAGAAACGCGTGGGCCTAAATTAACTTTAATAAATGACACATAAATCGGAGATTTCCCACACAACACAGGCATTACACCGATATGTGAATATGGTACAGACACTTTACATGCACACGAACTAGGAAAGAAGTTCGGGAGACGCCTGTCCGTGCATATAGTGGCGTGCCAAGCGCTCATGCATCCCGAAACTCACTGGCGTATGTCGTTGTCGTAGTGGTCGTGACGGTTGACGCTACGGCTACATCGCTGCGTATTCCGGGACTTCAGGAAAATTGGTGCGGTTTCCTGTTATGGCGACGCGCTATCACGATGCCTTATATAGTCGGACATGGAGCAGCAGGAGAGAGCAGGCGAGACCGTGAGACAAAGTTATGCAAGATTGGATAAAAAACAATTTAAATGTTCGCGCGGCTTCGTATAACATTACAGTTGATTGCTATGGAATTCATGCTTCGCTCTTGTGGTGAAATTGCGATGTTTTATTATAACACAGGAATTCCTTCTGAAGTTCAAAGAAAACCGTAATTAAGATGCAAAAAACTGCACTAAGTTTCATTGCGCAGTTGTTTCTTCGTAATGGATTTCTGTGTCGTCTTCTCGCGTCTTTCAGGTTGTCTTGGTAAAAATGCTGCTTGGCTGCTGCGTTGCTTACTGTGTAATAACGCGAAGGCTGCCATATCATTATCTTACGTGATACCTACATTTCATTTATAAGGCTGAGTTCTATGTAGAAATGTTAATGAGTGAAGTGGAGATTATTGGCTAAGCACTGCTATTCTATTGGGCGATTAATGGTTAAATTAGAGAATGACTTTTTTACCTGATTCTGTGTTATATCCTTTACGGAAGGTCATATGAAGAACGAAACTGACTGGAAATTCATAAATTTTCAATTTTGCCAGCATTTGTTTAAAAATATTTTTCTTCCATTTCCAGTTGCCACTGCGGCCATGAACCCGCACAAGTTGAAAAAAAACCAAATGCTATATATTGTAAGCAATATGTAAGTATTTTCCCAATAGTTATTTAATACCTTCCTTGTAAACATCACATTTACTTTCGTGATATGAAAAGGGAAATCTGGTAAAATTGCTCGGCTGTGGTATCAAAAAGATTTGCAGCCGCAAATCCGCAAAGTGCGTGAAAGTGAAGTCTGGCATGGGTGACCCTAACCTATTACATTTCTTTCTTTCTATCACATTGTGCAACGTTGCCTAATTTTTTCCTTCTTCCGTGCCGGGAATTGGGCCTTCACCGTCGTGCATAGCAGCGCAGTACAAGTGTTGCTACAGGCAGCAACGACTGTCATCAGCGAAACAACCAAATGCAGCAATGAAATGCAACAATGCAATGTGGCAATGAGAAATAACGCATGACCTCGATAAATGATCAGATTGACAGATCAGAAACCGGCTACGGCCGACAGGACCTCAATCGAGAGCATCAAATATTGAAAAAAAAAACGACGCATACGAATGCGAATGTGGCGGACCCACATTCGAGTGCGTCATTTGCACTCACCCGCATTGCTGTACACTCGCCGCCGCTGGGTTTTCGCGAACTACGCCGCCGCCACCCCACCATTAAAATCAGTTACTCACAGAAGCTTTCCTTAAAAAGTCACAGTTTCACCGCAAGCGCTAAGCAACGAATGTGATACCAACAAATTAAAATGTGATAAGGAAAGAACTAAGGCCGGCGTACTATCCGATCTGCTTAATTATTGTGACGTTAGTGTCAGGTTTGGGCCCAGGACCACTCAGCAAGGAACTGAATCGAACCACGAGTGCACACACACACACACACGAGAATATATTTACAGGGACACGTAACGATTAACGAATAACACTTAAAGTAGTAGAAACGTGCAGTCCTAGCTGTATTCAATGTCTCTCTAAATTAGAAGTGTCTCGCCGTGTTTCGATGTGGCTTGCTGGACGCCAGCGCCGATCGCTCGTGGACTGTGCGCCGTCTGGCTCGTTGCCGTCCTCAACGTGTGTCGCGGCACGTCATGACACGGCCTTCTGCCGCAGCAGCAGCAGTAGAGTATCGGCAGCTGCTTGGTAGCTCCGCAGCAGCTCTCCGCCACCACGTTCGTCTCAGCAGCGCACCGGGGTCGCGCCAGCCACTCGGAACGGCAGCAGGAACATCGGCCCACAGCAGCGAAACTCACGGCCACTCTGGACGACAGCCAGAACCACGGAACTCGCCTGGTCCCTGGGCCAGTCACCCAGCCGGAGTCCAGGTCTCGTTCACTGGTTGTCCAGCTGTCAGGAACGGCAGCCGGAACAGCAGCGGATCGCCTGGTCCCTGGGCCAGTCGCCCAGCCGGAGCCCAGGAACGGTAGAGCGCCTAGTTCCCCGGACCAGACGTCCAGCCGAGAACTAACTGTCTTTGCACGCGCTGCCTCGAACCACCGCACGCACCACGCGGCACTCTTCGTTTTCTTCATCGCCCCCGCACGGCGATCACCGAGTTGTTTTTTTTCCGCGCCTCTGTACCATGACAACCCCCCGTTTAAGAAAGTTGTTTACTACTTTTATGACGTGATGAAGAGGCAGAAAAAAATGTCACAAAGTTCCAGATAATTCAATAAATGTCCAGTTGTACGTCCACAGCACTTCAGTATTTTACATAACATAGTGCAATACATTCCCATTACACCCGGCTCAGGTAATCTGCTCCGACATTATCCGACCCTTTGATGTAAGAGACTGAAAATGAGTACTCTTGTAAGAGGAGGCTCCATCGCAAAACTCTATTGTTCAGGTGTTTAGCGGATTGCAAATATTGCAAAGGCTGGTGGTCGGATTGTATGACAAATTGTTTGCCGTACAAATACAAGTGGAATTTTTGCACCGCCCAGACAAGTGCCAAACATTCCCGTTCGATGGTGGAATACCGGGTTTCTCGAGGCAATAGGTTGCGGCTCCCGTAGGCAACAGGATGCAAAACCTGTTCCTCTCCTAGCTGGAGCAGTACGGCACCAAGACTAGTGGTCGAGGCGTCGGTGCGGAGAACAAATTCCTTTGTCATATTGGGTGCTTGTAGAATGGGGGTATCTCCAAGCTTGTTCTTCAAAATAGTGAAAGCTTCTTCCTGAGGCGGTCCCCACGCGATGGTATTGCTCTGCCCTTTCCGTGTGAGGTCGGTCAAAGGCTTGGTGATCTCAGCGTAGTTTGCAATAAATTTCCTGTAACAGCCCGTTAGATCCAGGAAAGACTGCAGGGTTTTCTTCGTCTTTGGCCTTGCAGTTGCGAGTATCTTATCAAGCGTTTTCCGAAGAGATTCAACTTTACCGTCCCCAATTCGATCGACTTCGGTTATGACCGACACCTGCTGCACTGGTAAATATTCGCGCTCCTCGTACTTTTTTAGCATATTGATGTGGAAAATGTTTCTTTTTCCATTTATCGCGAGAACGTAGTCGACCTCATTCTTGCGCTCGACGACTTCAAATGGACCTTTCCATTGCATGAGCAGTTTGTTGGAATCTGTCGGCAAAAGAAGTAGCACTTTATCCCCAACGTTTAGCTTCCGAGGACGGCTTTTGCGGTCGTAGTAAGTCTTTTGTTTTGCGCGTGCTTTTTCCAATTCATCATGCGCAAGCTTGCATGTCTCTTCCAGGCGGTTTCGAAGGTCGACCAAGTAGGTATAGGTAGTGGGAATTTCGCCGTCGATGTCTTCATTGCTCCACAGCTCCTTCAGTAGTGTCAGTGGTCCTCGCACGTGACGACCGTAAATTAGCTGAAAAGGCGAGAAGCCCAAGCTCGCTTGCGGCACCTCTCGGTAAGCGAAAAGGAGTGGCGCGAGGTACCTGTCCCAGGAACGTGGTTTTTCCTGGCACATCCTCTTCAGCATCATCTTCAGCGTCCCATTAAACTTCTCGACGAGCCCATTCGCCATGGCATGGTAGGGGGTCGTTCGAAGAAATTTGATGGCAAGAAGACGACCCACCTCTCCCATGAGTTCCGCTGTAAAACATGTTCCTTGGTCTGTTACGATCTCCTTCGGTAAACCGACTCGAGAGAAAATCTCAATCAGCCCTTCTGCTACATGCACAGCATCGATTGCGGGTAGTGCAATGGCATCCGCATATCGGGTGGCAAAGTCAATAAGAGTTAAAATATAACGGTTGCCGCGGTCCGACTTCGGTGAGAACGGACCGATTAAATCGACCGCAACACGTTCAAAAGGCGTACGAATGACAGGCATGTTGCCCAGAGGCGCAACACCAATTTTACCTTTTGGTGTCGTTCGCTGACACTTATCGCAGGACTTGACGAACCGTTTCACATCGCCATGCAGATCCGGCCAGTAAAAATCTGCTAGGATCCGATCTGTCGTGCGCCGAATGCCTTGGTGTCCTGCCATAAGGCTTTTATGGCCGACTTCGAGGATATGCCTTCTGAAGACCTTCGGCACGACGAGCTGGCTAAACGTCCTGCCTGTCGCAAGACAGTACTGTCGGTAGAGAAGTCCATCTCTTTCAAGAAACGAATAACCGTGGCCTTTCGGTAACTTGAAGTCTTTACCGACTTTAGCAAATACGGCGTTCAATGTTTCGTCGTTCTGCTGTTCTTCTAGGAACTGATCTTTTGTTACGTCGCACCACTTTATCTTCGGCACAGACAATGGGGTTATTTTGCTGTCGTGAGGTTTAACTGCGGCGGAAACATAGGGAAGATACTCCTCAGCTTCCACGCTGCAGTTTGGAGTCGCATTGCCCCTCTGGTCGACTGTAGGAGGCTTCCACTTATGATCCGGCTTGTGAGGATCTCTGACACCCGGTAGGTTACCAAGCACCAAATCATAAAGCGGCTTGTCCATACAAAGTGCTGTTATCTCTCCCTTAAAGTATGGGGTGTTCACGGAAATATTGGCCTCTGGTACTTCTATGGCGGAACCATCAATGAGCAAGACTCTGCTACTCTTCCCGGTCAACCGTTGTTTCGGCACTAGGTCTCTTCGGATAACTGCAGTATTGCTGCCCGTATCTCGAAGAACCCTGACTGGTTTACCCAACACTTCGCCTTCAACTACTGGCATTCCTTGCACCAGAAATACTGGTATCCTTTCATCCACAATTGCATTAGGAGGGTCACGTTTCTTTCCTTTTTCCCCTCGACCAGTGTTGTCACTCGAAGAAAAACCGTAACGGTTCTCATTCACTGCACATGCAGAACTTTTTTCTTTTTGTGCATTCATGCTCCAGCACTCATTGCTCTTGTGGCCACTTTTCCCACATACTCTACACTTTATTGCTTCTTTAGCTGGGTTCCGACATTTATGTGCTTGATGTCCCAGACGCTTGCATAGCATACACCTTGTCGGTGGTTTCTTTGGAGCATTATCAGGACTCTTGAAATCCTTTGAGTCGTCTGGACCCTTTCCGAGGTTGGATAAGTTTTGTGCTTCCATGAAGCGATTAGTAGCGTCAGCTAGCTGGTGGAGTGACTTGCACTCACGCTCTTTCAAAAATATCGTTAGCTTCGGATGACAACAGCGGAGAAACTGTTCGGCGAGCATGTGGTCTCGAAGGCCATCGAATGTTCTGGGCACGTCAGCCATGTCAACCCAGTGGTCGAAGTACCCTGAGAGTCTCGCAGCTAACTGTCTCCCGGTTTCTCCATCTTCAGGTCGTGCCTTGCGAAATTTTTCTTGGTACCCTTGCGCAGTGAATCGAAACCTCTGCAACAAGGCTTTCTTTACCTTCTCATAGTCTAGAGAATCTGTGGCAGTCATTCGGCCAATTACTGTCAACGCTTCACCACTCAAACACATGCTCACAGCTAATGCCCACTTCTCTTGTGGCCAGCCTTGTCCTGTTGCCACGCGTTCAAATCTTTGCAGGTATGCGTGCAAATCATCACGTCGCTCATCGAACAGCGGAAGCAATTTTTGTGGATTCAGTACTGCAGAGGAGCTACTCGGTTGAGCCATAGAATCAGAGTTAGCTGTTGCATCTACCCTAGGAGCTCCTTCTTGAAGCTTTAGCTTCAGCTCAAGGATTTGCTTCGCTCTTTCATCTGCTTCCCTGCTCGCCTCTCGCTCAGCAGCACGTTCATCTCTTTGCCTCGCCTGTTCTGCCTCAACCCACTTACGCAATTCTGCTCCACTCAATCCTAGCTGTGCCCCAACACCAGCTAATCTTTCGGTATCCATGATCAAAATAAGTTATGTGAATGTGCACTCGAGAGACGATACTTCCTTCGGCGTTTTTACGAGCGGGATCCTGGCAGGCTCGCCAGATTGTGACGTTAGTGTCAGGTTTGGGCCCAGGACCACTCAGCAAGGAACTGAATCGAACCACGAGTGCACACACACACACACGAGAATATATTTACAGGGAGACGTAACGATTAACGAATAACACTTAAAGTAGTAGAAACGTGCAGTCCTAGCTGTATTCAATGTCTCTCTAAATTAGAAGTGTCTCGCCGTGTTTCGATGTGGCTTGCTGGACGCCAGCGCCGATCGCTCGTGGACTGTGCGCCGTCTGGCTCGTTGCCGTCCTCAACGTGCGTCGCAGCACGTCATGACACGGCCTTCTGCCGCAGCAGCAGCAGTAGAGTATCGGCAGCTGCTTGGTAGCTCCGCAGCAGCTCTCCGCCACCACGTTCGTCTCAGCAGCGCACCGGGGTCGCGCCAGCCACCCGGAACGGCAGCAGGAACATCGGCCCACAGCAGCGAAACTCACGGCCACTCTGGACGACAGCCAGAACCACGGAACTCGCCTGGTCCCTGGGCCAGTCACCCAGCCGGAGTCCAGGTCTCGTTCACTGGTTGTCCAGCTGTCAGGAACGGCAGCCGGAACAGCAGCGGATCGCCTGGTCCCTGGGCCAGTCGCCCAGCCGGAGCCCAGGAACGGTAGAGCGCCTAGACGACGTTGTCTAGTTCCCCGGACCAGACGTCCAGCCGAGAACTGACTGTCCTTGCACGGGCTGCCTCGAACCACCGCACGCACCACGCGGCACACTTCGTTTTCTTCATCGCCCCCGCACGGCGATCACCGAGTTGTTTTTTTTTTCCGCGCCTCTGTATCATGACAATTATAAAAGAACACGGGCATAATGGAACACGGCCTCTGCAGAGAGCGAAGCGACCGTCGTGCTTCTGTTGCTTCAAAGCAATGTAAGGGGTGAGAGCGCAGCACGTACTTAAAGGAAGCTGCAACACTTTTCCAAGTAACCATCGAATGCATTCATCAAAGTAGTTTAAACGAATGGACCGGAGAAAAAATTCACAGCATATCCACGGAGTGAATGATGATGAGTGGGCGAAGCTACGGAGGTTCATCGGTAAACCGTGAATCTTCTGTGAATTCTGCCCAGTACATCATCACCGACGTGAGATCGGGCGCGTTTGTACTAAAGGTTCGATGAGAGTTATGACGACTTGCAGCTCACTTTAATTTTACATGTACGCTAGAATTTTCATTGTTTAGAAAACCATTGCTTTAGAAAACATCTGGCGTCTTTCGTTAAGCAGCTGGCGTCTTTTCCTTTTGCTTTAGAAACATCTGGCGTTCTTTCGTTTTGCTTTTAGAAAACATCTGGCGTCTTTCGTTGGTTTATTTCATCAATCAACGGCGTTTTGAACAAATTTTTTATTGTTTAATCACGCACAGGAGAAATCTCACCAGGCACTACCTTGGAGGTAAACAATGGCTGCTAATGGGAATGAGAGACAGAAGAAGTCGGCTTTTAGCTAACAGTTACACTTCTACTTCTACTAACGTTTCCTAGTGGAACATGCCAATGTCTGCTAATGGGGAATGAGAGACAGAAGAATTCGGCTTTTGGTTAACGCGCACGCTGCGAATTTTTTATTGTTCAACAACGCACAGGAAAAATCTCCCACCGGCACCACCTTGGAGGTCAAGATCTGGTACTAGCGTTACGACTGATTACGCACTACGACTACTAGGGACGAACGAGTGCCGCTTTAAGGAGCTTCGCCCCTAAAAATTTTTGGAATCCGTCAAGTACGAGCGAAGTTTCAGGGACATGTCGCATGCTGTAACTGTTTGCTCTCTTTTCTCGTTGCGACGAACGCGCTCGAAGTTGAGCAGGGAGGGATGGCACGGGAAAAATAATTTTCGTCACACGCACGGAATGAGCTTGATTATCATTTTTCTTTTCTTCAATGCGCGTCCAACCTTCAGCCAGATCTCGAGCGCGCGCACAGGCACTGCTGATACCACTCTAGCGCAAATATTCGTCATATCCTTTCCGCCAAAACATTAGCCAGGCGAAAAGTTGTTACTTTTCTACAACGAGAAACGTCGTCAACAGCATTTTAGCCCGCACCTAATGAACGCAGGCCTTCAACAAATGCTTAGGTACGATGCCACTACTGGAGGTCTGCATGATATGTTAATATAGGAAAAACAAATTTTATATATAGCACCGCTTCGAACCTTTTCACAGTGAACCTGTAATGAGGAACGCTTGCTCACTTTATGGCGTCCGTCCACGTACACGAAAAAAAGGACGCTTCCTCCTCCGAGTAAGCGTCCACTTCACCATCGCATCTCACAATGACATCTTCAACTGACGTCCTCCATCTATAAAATGTGGGCTGATCCGGGAGACTGTGCAGAAATTTCAAGTGAAGCTGTGCGCATTTGGTACGTGTGTCGCCGCATCACTCGAGTCTAGACTCGAGTGATGCGGCAGCACGTGCGTGTCATGCGGCAGCATGACACGCACGACCGCTGGCGCGGTCGTGCGTGTCAAGTATGGGTCGACCGCACGCTCTGAGAACGCCCCGTGGAACAGCACGCCTAGGCAGAACGCCGCCTAGAGCTGAAGTGGGAGCGCCCCGTCAGTGCCTCTGATCGTACACCTGTACAGGACTCAATGGCTCCGTAATTTTTCGCCAAGTACAGAAAACCCGGCCAAAGTAAACGCGGGTCCCAGAATACGCTTCTTGTGTAACATACGAGAGCGTGGCACGCCGTGAATCGAGGGTCCCCAACGCTCTTGTTGCTGCCGTTATGACAGTTAGCGACTGCAAACTAATGTTGTAGTTTGCAATCGCCTGCATCGCCGACAAAGTATACCTGCATATGTATGCGTTCCGCAGTTTGATGCTCCGACAAAAGTTGCATTTTGAAGTTTGTCTCTGTAGAGACAAAGCTTCTGTAGAAATATGCAAAGGCATGCCTGCTACTGGAAGTCGTGCGAGCGCTACCAAAAGCGAAAAAACTTTCATGTGGTTCGGCTTAGTACATTAAAACGATTGCAACGCCACACCTTGCACAGGTAGCATTTGCCACATATACCACAAGAAACTGCTAGACCTCTACAAATTTTCCTGAATGGAATGAACTAGTATGAGAAATGAACTAGTATGAACGTCTCACATAGGGTGTAGTACTTTCTCGTTTAAAAAGAGCTATTTTACAGTTAAAGAAGAGAGAAATATATACCTACATGTCAGCTTTCCTGGTTAATGGACGGTTGGTGATGTATCCTCTAAAGTGTCCGTCATAGCTGCTCTGATATATCCTGCCCATTGGTCTCCACGTGCGTAGCATCCATGGAACGTCTTTTGTACAGAAAACGCCAGGCCTGCGCGGATAGCGCAGTACAGTCGCAGCGAAAGCTGGAAGAGCGTCATTTCTAGCTCCCGTTATAAACTCTCTTGTGGCTACTGATACAAGTGCACTAGCAACGTACCCACTACGCCACAAAATATATTTTTGGGAAGTTCGGAAGCACCCACCACGACATTATTCGTCATTCTGCGGAGAAGCGAGGTATCATCTGTAAGACATCATGTGCACTTTGTTGATGCGACGGTTGATGACGATGAAGAATTATGGCTGAGCCCTTTGTAATGGGTTGGAAGCTGTAAAAGACCCACTACGTAATTCGCATTGTGTGACGCCCGGTTGTTATTGAAGTCTCGCGCCATGCTTTATAACATGCGGTAACGTGAGAAAGAGAGAGAGAGAGAGCGAATTAACTTTATTGAGACCCTGAGGAAATGGATCATGGGAGCCTTATGGGCTTCCTTGGCAACCAATAGAAGTGCACTGCGAGGAACCCACTACGCTATAAATCATCATAATTTCTGTGAAGAAGGGAAGCAGCCACTATGCAATTTTTCGTCATTCTGTGTAGAACCGTGGTACCCGCTAAATTCCTGCAAGACATTATGTTCAATTTGTTGATGCTGTGGTTGATGACGATGAAGAATTAATGGCAGATCCCTTTTTAATGGGTTAAAAGCACTCAGCGACCCTCTCGTTGCGCAATTCGCATTGTGTGACGCCTGGTTACAGAAATCGCGTCTTGGAACTCTTTCTTGTGATTTTACTCTTCTACACACTACATTACACATGTTAATTAGTTCCTTCCCGACATCAGACCTGTACAGGGTCTTTTTGCAAAGCGTTTTCAAGCACCGGCATGGCTCTGAGGTAAAACACTGGGGTCCCACGCAGCGGGCTTAGGTTTGAACCTCATTCGGTCCCGGATATTTTTTCTTAATTCGTTTTTTTTCCTAGTTCGAGCGATAGTTGTTACGGACACCGGCGACCTCACCGGACAACTGCGGCTCCAAAAACGGCACTTGTGATCTAATAACAGCTTTCGCTGTAAACAAATGTGTCTGCCGTGAGGCTGGAAGGTGTTTTCAGGAAATTAATTGTTAACTAAACATTGAAAGATTATTAATTGGTGACTGGAAAATTTATTTGTCTTGCTAGAAGAATTGTTCATTTACTTTGGTAGATGCCCCGCCACGGTGGTCTAGTGGTTATGGCGCTCGACTGCTGACCCGAAGGTCGCGGGATCGAATCCCGGCCGCGGCGGCTGCATTTTCGATGGAGGCAAAAATGTTTGAGGCCCGTGTACTTAGATTTAGGTGCACGTTAAAGAACCCCAGGTGGTCGAAATTTCCGGAGCCCTCCACTACGGCGTCTCTCATAATGATATGGTGGTTTTGGGACGTTAAACCCCAGATATTATTATTATTATATTACTTTGGTAGGCATGCGACGGTCACCACAGACCAACAGTTTGTAATCTCATATTGTATCGTGCTGGTGACGGGGAACAACGCTGCAGAAGACTGGGAAGTGCAGTACGCTTGCAGATTGAAAATAGCAGGCTTATCGTTGGTGACGACTTCAGTTCCAGAGTAATCACCACTGTTCGCCTTGCGCGCTCAACCTGATATGAACAATCTGAAACAATTTGACATTCAGCGCGGCTTGCGCAAGACAGTGCCTGCGTGGAACTGACGGCTTACAATAAAGTGCGCGGGACAATATGCAGGCAGCAGGTATGCATTCTTGTGGGAAATGAGTGATCCGTAATACGTTAGTTTGTCAGCTGCTAACAGATAAATACCACTTAATGAAACAACAAAGAACAATTTCCTAATAGGGAAAGAAATGCTTCATCAAGAGCGAAAACTGACCGCTGGTGCCGGCACCGGCGTCAACACGAGTAATGCAAAAATTATCACTAGAGGGCGCCAGAGGTTGCCAAAATTTGTGACTCATCGTAACGTCTAATAAAAGCATGCCGCACGTCACATCACCACTTCGTCAAAAATGGACCGATGTCGCAGCCACTGAAAAACCACGTTGGCTAAATAAAACTTTCGGGAGGGGGAGGATGAGTACAATCGACTGAGTACAAGGGTCACGTCGGTTTATTTCCAGCACTAGCTGAGGCATGACCACCTGCCAATTTTTCATGTCCTGTGATTAAATTAGAACGACCACCTGCCAATATTTTGTGCACTTCACTCATACTGTGGCAAACATCTGCCAGCCGTATATGTTATCTATATGTGCTGGGATGACCACTTTTAATTTTCATGTTCTGTATGGCAAGTGAGGTTCCCCCTGCTTGTGTTTTATATCCTCTATACGCTGTAGGATCACCACCGTCCAGCCCACTCTTACGTGTCATCTACTCTTAGTCCACCTGCGCACACATTTACATTGAGTGGGATGACCACCTACCTCCCTTTAAGGAGGCCCTGAACCACGCCTCGTGATTGGTGAACAAAACACAGACCCGAAAGCAGACGCTGCTCCGCACACATCCACTAACTCTTGCATTCGTGCGAGGCAAGGAGAGTTTAGCAGTGGGGCCAGAATTGTTCACTTTCAGAAGCGCCCTCTTCTCGGCAGCTCCTCACTCTCTTCGGAGCTGCCGGTGGCTGCTGTATGGCGTTATGCAGCGTATTGCTGCTACTGACGTATAGCTGGCACAAACAAACACCGGCGATTTGGATCAGATGAACTTCTTGCCACTTGGTTCCACGACGTGCTGGCGCAGCGCTCTATAGTGGTAAAATCTCACAGTAGCTATATTACCGCTCACCGGAATGACGGAGAATATGGCGATCGAGGTGATGAATCGTGCTGACGTAATATTAAATGCGAAGCATTTCTTGGCGAACCTCAGGCACTTTGGCCGTTTCTATCTACGTATCTATCTGTCTATCTATCTATTTATCTATCTAACTATCTAGCCGCCTACGTCTGGGCGCTCTCCAGGCCTTTCCATAACTTATAATATACCAAAATTGGCATAGCAGGGGATCAGTGTATCACGAACACAATTCAGTGGTCATGACATGAATAACTCAACATACCTCTCGCATGCGTCATGAAACCCTTTCTCTCAGTCATGTGTGGCACATATCCGCATGTCAGAGTTCTTCTTAAGCGGGTATGCGCCACAGGTCATAGTCTCAACGAACATAGTAAGCGCGAACAGAGACACGGAGAAGCAAGGAAAGTAATAATTGATGAAGTTTTATGCCACCAAACCTCGATATGGTTATCAGAGATGCCGCAGCGAAGGCCTCCGGCAATTTAGACCAACTGGTATTCATTAACCTGTACCGAGATCGCACAATAAACGGGCATCTAGCATTTTACCTCCATCGAAATTCGACCGCCGCGGCCGGGATCGAACCCGCGACCTTCGGGTCAGCATCCGAACACCATAGCCGCTACACCACCGCGGTGGATGGACGCAAGGAAGGTAACGAAGCTAAAAACAGAACACCCATGGAACACGCTCAACTACTATCCACTCGTCCACGTGGTCCGCGACGTGGAACACTTGGATTACGCAAACACCCGGGCCAGTGCTTCCTAGAATAAATCTGCCGAGAGTACCAGGCCTCTCATCATTACCGGTGACTTCAACATTGCTTTAAAGACCCAACAATGCCAGGTCCTTATAGTGCATGAAAGACGGCTTGAATGTGGACAGGGCATCGATAGACCTCGCTGCGACGTCCTGGACAGGAGGCATCATAGATAATTTCATCCTAAGATGCATCCAGGATTTCCACCAGCTGTATTATACATTACACTTCACTACACTTAGACCCCTCGTAACTGCGATCACGAACGGGTCCGATTAACAAGTCCGGTACAGCTGCCGGTGCTCACTGATCACAGTGATGATGACCTTGTTCAAGAACTGTCAAGGACCCCTTCCACACATGTACACGGGTTCGAGAAACGTGCGTGCGTTCTCCATCATAACAGACAATTGCAAGCATAACAACTGTAACAAATGCAACTGTGACTGTAACGTATGTGCAGTGTGCCTGCGCGTACCACTTGGCTGTGTATATATCTTGGGAAACTTTCCTGAATGAAGCTTAGTTGCGAGTAATACCTGTCCTGTGCATCTGTGTTCCTTCCTTGTCCTGTTCGGATTCACGCTATCCAGTACTGAAGAGTATAAACACTACCTACCAGCTTACCGCGTCTGGTGTTGGTAACACCCGTGTTGCTGTTAGCATCATTACGCAACTTTAAACAGCTGGTTACATAATACATATGCGACTCTTCAACATATCAGTGTGCTTCTACTTTCACATTTCTCCAGCGTCATTCCGTAACGTTTCGCTCAATGTGAAAAATTACGCCACAGTCACCATCCTTCGCATGCTTCGCATAACATCGATTCCCACGGTGCATGGGATCTGCCGAATTTTTTTTCCTTATGTTATCCCTGCCTGGGTAGCTTCAAGCCCGCTTGTAGGGATAAGAGAAGAAGGAAGAAACGTAAAGCGTGCGAAAAACCCCATAACTACACTCGTTCTTCGCGCGTTCAAAAAGCTTTTGCGGTCATTGATTCGTGACTAAGTTAGCTTCGATACCGTGGTATCTCGAGGTGTAGCGCTGGCCGACAGGCGCGCGGAATGGTGTCGGTGATGGTGGCGGCATATGGCGACGGAACTGCGGCTGTGCGGCGTTTTGACGTGGGCGTGGAGCAGGGTGGTGCGTCGGGCTGCAGCAGCATAGCTCAAGACTTACGGTTGAGGCTGTGGTGGTTCAGGGACCCCACGTGACCGCTGAAGGTCTTATAGAACGATTTCGGATATCAATTCCACTGGAGGTTGCGATCTCGGAAATATCTTCTGCAGCTCCTCACACACGACCGCTCTGATAATCTCGCGCAGGTCATTTCTTCCCAGCGCTTGAAAATCCCCATAGCTCGAGGTGGGCATGCGGCGGTTCTATTGCCTAGCGGAGATTTCTAGCGCCTTTTTGATTGTTGTGGCCACCGAAACGAATTGCGAGATCATCAGCGGTGGGTTGCGCACAAGTCCGGCGAAAAGTTCTTCCTTCATTCCCCGCATCAGGATGCGAACCTTTTTTTCGTCGGGCATGGTGGAGTCGGCTTGCGAAATAAGCGACTCAGTTCTTCATTGTACATCCCGATGTTCTCACTGGGAAGCTGTACACGGGTCTCCAGAAGGGTTTCATTCCTTTCTCTCCGGACGACGCTCGTAAAGGTGTTCAGAAATCTTGAGAGATCCCATGACCTTAGCGTGGACTCTCGATTCTCGAACCAGGTCCTTGCGCTATCTTCAAGGGTGAAGTAGACGTTGTGTAGCGTATCGTCACCGTCCTAGTTGTTGAAAGCGGAGACCCGGTCGTATGCATCCAGCCAGCTTTCCGGATCCTCGCATGGTGATCCGCGGAATGTCGGCGCTCCCTCGGTGACTGCATGACGACTGTTGTAGGCCACAGCGGCTCTCATTGTGTCTGTTGTCGTCCTCGTTGTGATCATGGTCTTCTCGGGCAGGAGCTTGTATTGTGGTGCAAGACATTGCTGTCTGCGACTGGCTCGCTCGTCAGAGTTGTTGTCGATGCTGCCTTGACGGCGTGGGCTTGGCTCACGGCTGGAGGGGGCCGTTTAGTACATGGACCAGGAAGCCCCTCCACCAGATGTCACGGTGTCGTGACATGGACGAAGGCGGCAGACCAGCTTGTTCAAGACTAAACTTTTTAACTGGGTGAACCTGTGTCCGGTAAACGAGAAGTAAAACTACAAGCGATACACGGTTACACTGATAGCGGCAAACAGATCGTCGATAACCTGATCCGCAGCCCCTCCGCGGTGGTCTAGTGGTTATGGCTCTCGACTGTTGACCCGACGGCCCCGGGATCAAATCCCGGCCACGGCGGCTGCATTTTCGATGGAGGCGAAAATGTTTGAGGACGGTGTACTTAGATAAACCCATATATGCCCAAACTCTGAAAAGTGACAAAACAAATATTTTTCCAGAAAAAGTGTGCTTGTACCCTCAATAGAAAGCGCAAGTTCTTTATTTACTGCCAGGTAAACGTAACACTGTTTTTCAAGCCGTCATGTACATATAGGACACTGGGGATTAGGGTTGCTTTGTGCGGGTGTGGTAAGCCTTGAAGCATTTTACGTGCACACCGACATTGCATTTGTTCCTCTCCATGACGTCTTTCAGACAAAGCACGCGTTTGCCCAGAGAAAGTGGTCGGCATTTCGCGTGCCCTTCTTCCTCTCCATGACGTCTTTCACACAAAGCATGCGTTTGTGGCAGCATGAAAAGCAAGCAATGTCTAGGCTTGCACACGTTCAGAATGACGCCTGCTTGATGTGCTGTAGGTGGTGCTAGTCATCACCTAAAGAAATAGCGATGGTATAGTGCATCGAAGAAGCGTCCTATATGTAGGACACTGGGCATATATGGGTTGTGTGCACGTCCAAGAACCCCAGGTGGTCGAAATTTCCGGAGCCCTCCACTACGGCGTCTCTCATATCATATCGTGGTTTTGGGACGTTAAACTCGAGGAGATATTATTACATGCGAAACATTTCTCAGCGAACCTCGGGCACTTTGGGTGTTTCTATCTACGTATCTGTGTATCTATCTATCTAGCCGTCTACGTATGAGCGCTTTCGCGGTCCTCTCCTAAATTGTAATATACCAAAATTTGCACAGCATGATGCGTGTATGACGAACATGACGAACACGATTCACTGGTGATTGCATGAATAACGCAAAATACCTGTTGCGTACGTAATGAACCCCCTTTCCTTCAGTCACGTGTGGCACATACCCGCATACCAGAGTTCATTTCTGGGGGTATGTGCCGCTGGTGATAACAGTCTCAATCAGCGCAGTAACCGTGAACAAACACACTTACATGTAAGGAAACTGATAATATTAGTAAATGTCTGAGTTTTACGTCCCAAAATCACGATATGAATATGAGAGACGCCGTAGAGAAGGGCTCCGGAATTTTTGACCATCTGGTATTCTTTACTGTGCACTGACGTCGCACAATACACGGGCCTCAAGCATTTCAGCTCCATCGAAATGCGACCACCGCGGCCAGGATCGAACCCGTGACCTTCAGGTCGGCAGCCGAGCACCGTAACCACTACACCACAGCGGGCGACGCGAGGATAGTTAGGGAGCTGAAGACGCACCACCCCTGGGACGCTTGGCTACCATTCACTCGTCCACGTGGTCCGCAACGTCGACCACGTGTATTACGCAAGACCTGGGGTCGATACTTTCTACAATAACTCTGCCGACAGGATCATGGCCCTCATGATTACCGGTGACTTCAGCATTGATTTATCACAACCCAACAACGCCTCGTTCTTCGACGGCATAAAAGACGGTTTGGATGTGGACAGGGCATCACAAGACCTCGGTGCCACATCCAGGATAGGAGGCATCATTGATCATTTCTTCCTAAACGCTATCCGCGGTTTTCACCAGCTCTACTATACCTCGCACTTCACCGTTCGTAGCCGCGATCACGAACGGATCCGATAACAAGTCCTGTCCAGCTGCCGGTGCTCACTGATCACCATGATGACGACCTTATTCAAGAACTGCGAAGGACCCCTTCCGCACATGCACATGGGTTCCTGAAACTTGCCTGAGTTCTCCGTCACAACCGATAAGTATATGCATAACAACTGCAACGCAACTCTAACTGCATCTGTGACTAACGTACGTGCAGTGCCCCTGCGCGTGCCACTCCGTTTAGTATATCTAGGGGAACTTTTCTGAATAAAGCTTAGTTGCGAGTATAGCGCTTGTCCTGTGCGTCTGTGTTGCTTCATTGCCCTATTCGAATTCGCGCTATCTAGTATTGAAGAATATAAGCACTCGAAAAAATCCGGCAGAACCCCCGCACTGTGGGAATCGATGCAATGCGAAGCAGCTAGCAAGCAGCTCCATACATCGCCTTGCTTCTGTCTAGGGAAAACTAAGTCATTCATGTCATTACATCTAGTTCGCTATATATCGCATGTTTGTCATGCATGCATGCATGTACAGTGTTTTATATAATGAAGCGCATACTCTAGTATATACCATGTATGACATGTCAGGTATGTTCATCACGCACTCATGTCATGTCATTCCAATTTTGGTATATATCCAGTTAACAAACCAGCCGGAAGCGTTTCAAGAAAGTCATGTGTAAATCATGCCCTACAGGGCATGCATGTCATGATTTTCATGTTACCACCTGTCATTTATGTTCGTCATACTGTCAGTCACGAAATAAAAATTTGGGGGTATAAGAAGCTAGCAAAATGGCCGTGAGCGCACCTAGAGCATGGCATGTAAATCATCCTATACACGACATGCATGTCATCATTATCATGTAATCACCTGTAATTTATGTTCGTCCTACAGTCACCTCACGGAATACCAATCTACGGTATACCGCGGTGTACCAAGCTAGCGAAACGGCCGCGGGCGCATATTGACTGTGGCATGTAAATCATGCCCTACACGACACGCATGTCATGATTGTCATGTTACCACTTGTCATTTATGCTCATCGTACAGTCACGTCACGCAATACCAATTTGGTGTATATCAAGCTAGCGCAACGGTCGCGAGCGCACCATTAGCGCGGCATCGAAATCATGCTGTACCTGACATGCATGTCATGATTTTCATGTTACCACCTGTCACTAACGTTCTTCCTACAGTCATGCCACGCAATAGGAAATTTGGTAGATGTCCTGATAGCGAAGCGGTAGTACACCCATCATGAACGGAGCATGTATGCCATGGCGTACGTGACATGCATGACATCATTTTCATGTCAACGCGTGTCATTCACATCCGTCACACAAAAATGCCTCGTCGTACCAATTTTGGTTTATATATCCATCCAAGTAAACGGCCAGGAGAGCACAAAGTCGTAGGTGGCTAGATAGATAGATAGATAGATAGATAGATAGATAGATAGATAGATAGATAGATAGATAGATAGATAGATAGATAGATAGATAGATAGATAGATAGATAGATAGATAGATATGGTCAAAGTCCCAGGTGTTTGCTAAGGAATACTTCGCATTTAAAAGGTAATAAGTTGTGCATATACAAAATAAAGTTTTAATGGATTTCAACGTGAGCATTTCATTCGTCAATTCATTCAGTGTAATGTCGTTGTTGTAGCACTGCGCATACCAAAGCATAGAACCAAGTATCACAAAAGTACATTGCTTTCACGTGGAGATCGTACTTCGCATTATCTTGTCGAAAATGCTAATTTCATGCGATGCTGGTACCATGCTATCGGAGGCATTCCTTGTTCATTTTGGCGCCAAAAACATTAGACAGGCCAAATGCTGTTACGGTTTCGCAACGACAAAAGTCGTAAAGAACTTGTTAGCTTGGATGCAATGAATACAGGCCTTAAACGACAGCTTGCAAGGTACGTCACCACGATGCGAGATCTGCACGTTGAGTTAATAAGGAAAATCTTAATCAGGAAAATAAGGAAAATAAGGAAATTTAGCGCGGCTTAAAATTTTTTTAGAGTATAAGAAGTTTACTTTCTCAGTTTCTGGCGCTCGCCTGTGAGGAAAAAAAAAGAACATGTGGCCTAGCCGTGACGTCATCCTGACGTCACACTATGACGTCTTCAATTGACGTCGTAGATTGCTCAAAGGTGGGCGGATGCCGGCGGCTGTGCAGTAAACTCAAGTGAAGCTGTACGCCTTTCGTACGTGTTTTGCCGCGTCAGTGGAGTAACTCAGGAGTCCAGGCGCGGTGTTAGCGCGGTCGTGCAAGTCTGGTTTATGTCAGCCGCACATTGTGAGAACGCCTGTGGAGCCGCGAGCTTATGAAGAACGCCGACGACAGCGGAAGCGGGAGCGCGGCTAACAGCTCGGCTAGTCATCAACGTGCATAGAGCGGAATGGCTCTAACTTTTTGCGAATAGTACACAAAATTCTCCAAAATGAACGCGCCTCCGAGAATACGCTACATGTGGGAGCTTCTTGTCTCAGCTACAAGGCTGTGCAACGCCGTGATGCGAGGGTCGCAAAACGATCTTAATGCTGCCACTATGAAAGTCGGCGCTTGCCAAATATTAGATGCAAAATTCCTGCATAAAAGATACAAATGTCCGCCTTGTAAATTTCATTCAAAGACAGTTCACTAAAGTCGTAGGAACGCTGTAAAAAGCGAAGTCTGGTGATTCCGCTTACGTGCGTTATACCGGCGGCAGCGCCACGCCTTCCACTGGTAGCCTTCGCCACGAAAAGCTAAAGAAACCGCTAAAATGAAAGGCTTCGTCAAAAATTCGTCGAAATGATCTAGCTAGGACAGTTTCAAATGAGCGCAACTGCTCGGCCACCGTGTAGTTTTCCCCTTTGAAAACGGCTGTTGTAGAGTTATAGAGATTTGCTAGCGTTTCTGTTTAAAGGACATGTTGGTGATGTATTGTCTAACGTCTCTTTCAGGATTGCCCGAATAATACACCATGTCCAAGTCCATGCCAATGTTCAGCCTGGGATGCAGCAGCATATGCTGGCAGATATTATTGCTTCTGCCCTACTGGTAACCCAGATTGTAAGTGAAGAAAACAATGGTTAAATAAACAATAAAAAATCATTCATTGGTGATTCGATGAGTGTATTTGTCTTGCTAGGAGCACTGTTCATTGACTTCGGCACAGGTGCGATGGTGACACTGGCCAACAGTTGGGAGTCACATACGTATGAATCGAAATATGCACTCTTGTGCGAAATTATAGTGATTAGTGCGTTAACAAGGATATCGCTTGGGCAGCACTAAAGCAACTGTGCATTGGACATATGGTTGTAAAACTTCGCTTTTTACCTACTGCGGGTGTTTGTCCATTATAATCGCCGCTTTTGTTTGCACTCGCATGAGTATTGCTTTGGTGAACAGTCTGGGAAAGCGTACCTGCAGCTGTAACCACCGCGAATGATGGGCCTCACAGTTTTGAGCAAAGCCGCTTTGGTGGCGTTTCAGTATGCTTCGACGAATATAGACAATAACGACGTTCTCCACTAGTGTAGCTGGTTGATCAGGTACCACCCTTTTATTTCCACCACTTGGAGTGGTATGACCGCCTATTTTTATATGCCCTCTCCTCTTGTTAGAAGGACCACCTGTCCATATTTGATGCGCTCCCTTCCTATTGTGACAACCGCATGCCAGTCGTACATGCCATCCATGCATAGTGGGGTCACCACTTGTCGTTTTCATACCCTGCACCCCAGTGGATTTGCCACCTCCAGCAGCTTTATGCCATTCACGCGCCGTAGGGTCACCGCCGCTTAGCGCATATTCAGTTTCTCCTCGGTCTTCTGGGTGGGGCTGCACATATGTCATCTGCTTGGAGTTGGATGGCCACCTACCGCTATTTACCGAGATCCGTGCTTGTTGAAAAAAACACATTGACTTTAAAAAAGACACTACTGTGAACAGATCAGTCAAATCTTGCAGTCCTGCTTGGTTAGAAGAGTTTACAAGCGGAGCGGAATGTTGCCAATTTCTCAATCGCTTTTTCTTGATACAGAGGCGTGTCCTCACTCACGCCTGAGCCGCCAGCGGGTGCTCTAATGCGACATACAACATTTAGCTCCTATTGGGCAAAAGCTCGAATAACCGAAGAGCGGCGTTAAGATCAGATACGACTCTTGTCACGGGGCGTTACCACGTATCAGCGCCGCGCTCTACAGCCTGCTAACATTACAGAGTGAGCGATATACGCCCGCAGGAATCACAACGTGACAGAGCGATCGCGTTTCAGGACCCGCGCTGACGCATTTCTCCATTTGTCGTCCCTTATTGTGTAGCTTACAGAGCGCTCGTCGGGACGAGCGAAAAGAGAAAGCGCTTCCTGTCTAGACAGACCGTCGGATTTGGCATGCGATCGACAACCGCCGTGGCGGTGCGGCTGCCGGAATAATGATATTTCGACATATTGGTCCGCCGCATTCCATCTGCGACCTGCATCAAACCTGACCGATATCTTCGTCTCAGCATCTCACCATGCGAAGGCCGCAGCCGCACCACGATGGCCGCAGCACGGGAGACTTGTGACGACACGCCGCTGGTGGGGCCCCGTCGTCGCTCCAATCTTTGACCATGGAGAGTCGAGCCTCGAAACATTTTCTGACATTGCCGCTCGCGGAGGCATGATAAACATGGACTACAATTTGCTTGTGCCACGAAATAATTGCTGATTGAATAATATACTTAAGAGAACTAATGGGCAACAGAAGTTGATAGAATCAATAAAAAAACTGATAGTTCTCTTTGATGTTGTGTCTAACAAAGAAAAATAAGCCCCTAAAAATTCCCCTGATTCAGTAAGTTGATGTTCAAAGTGTGCCATTTCTGCAAGAAAGCACTCGTTAACAAACCCATAGCGAGGTCGTGAGCAGTGATGCAAGGCCATATTGCAGGCGACACAGAGACACCGGTGGTCGCGGCGAGCCGACTAGCTTCGCTTCCAGCTTCGCTTTTCACATCGAGGGCGTCGAGTCAATCAATTGCACACATGAACACGGGATGAGAGTACAAAGCTTAATCGTGTTGGCAAAAACAAGCACTCGTATGTGATCACGAATGGCGTAGGCGACAGCCAGCGTCCCCGCGAAGCTAGGCCTAGCTCTCGGAGCTGTGACTGCCGGCGGCCTTTTGCGGTTGGCTTGTCGCTGGTAAAGGCGTAGCTTTATTCCTTATTTTTCGTATAGAGCCAAGCATGACTGTTCAAAGTTGCTTGCGTTCTGATTCATTAAAAGCACACGGAGTCTTCCGAGTGTGCATGCTGAGGCGCCGCATCAGGGCGGAGTCTGTGGCTGACTGCTCGCTCGCGCGAAGTGTGCTGAATCTACGAACGCCGCACGTTGGGTCAGACGCAATATCGGACCGTCTGTTTCGTCCTTGAAGCGTGCGACAAGTCTCCATGACGACCTGAACACACCAGCGACGCAGCACACCGGGGCGTCGCCACAGGCGATGCGGTTCGCTGCGCAGCCCTAATTTTTACGTCTTTTTTAGATTATTGCACGTAACTACAAAGGCTGGTATCGCTCCCTCTACCGTGCATTTTTTGTAGGTCATGCCAATTTACAAATACCTGGAGCATAATTGCCGTTCGCAATGAGATACGCGCGCACATTTTTTTTTAAACCTTTGTATTGTTACACCTCTGTTCAAACCTACACCTCAAAGACAGAATTAGCAGGCACTGTTGGGCGAGTTGCTCCAGATTTTTATTTGAAGAAAGCGCAAAACAACCACAACGCCGAGAAACTAAGCAAACAGGATGACGGACGCGTTGTCGTGTTACTTTCGTTTGTCTGTGTAGTTGTTTTTTCGCACTTTCTTAAAAAACCACGGACAGAATGACCAAGCTAAAACGAGCGCTAACCGAGCCTTCGCGCCTGTCAGCGTCCGGCCGGGTGTTCCCGCTATCTGGTGCGAGGCCCACCACTGAAAAATTAGGCGCCATCTTTGCCGTGACGTACTAGGCAGGACCAGCGGTCGTCCTGAGCTTCGGGAGCACCGATGCGCGCTGCAAACACAATTTTAGAATGGCAGATGTGCTGTAATTCTAATGAAATGAAGAATTTTCCCGATTCGGCTGCTTGCTTGACAACACTCGAAAGCAGTTCAATATGCAGTCGCTGTCTTTCAAAACGTATAACAGGGTAGGCCAGCACACAATGCCCCTGTGCTTGACGTACGAAACTGAGCCCGGTGTCAGCCTTCACACGTGTCATCAGGGTAACAGGCAGGATGAAGACTGGATATCGAAACTCGGAAATTTTTAACAATGTGGTTCAGGGTGTCGGAACGAAATGTTTCTCGTTTCGGTTTTAGTTTTGTTCCACCGCAAAAAGTTCCGTTACGTTTCTGTGCCGGAACAAAAAAAGTTTCATAACGGTTCTTAACGGGTTTTTTTATGCAAACATTTGAAGTTAAGGTAATCATAACGGACATTGGGTTTGTGATGTAGTTACTTGCCCTCCTCTTAGGAAAGTGGGAGAAGGGTAAAACACGTTTTTCAGAGGAGTGGAAGTAACTGTACCACGAATGCCTACCAACTAGGACAAACGAGTATTAATTTCAAAGTCATGGCACTTATTTTCTCAAAATACAAATACGAATTTTTTTAGTGGGCTCAATACTTTGTGTCAAGGGAGTGAGGACGATCTCAGAAGCAGCACGTCATTGAATGTATTCGATGTCCAGAACGATGTCCGGAAATTCAACAAAAAGCGCAGCGCCGTCGCCGAACACACCGAGACGTTTGACCACAAAATAGACTTCAACGGAACGGCCATCCCTGAAAGTGAAACCATGTGGACGAGGAGATTACTATTGGAGTCGTGGCACATTCAGCGAACAACTCAAGACGTCAACCGTTCCCTCGGAACCCTCCCCCCGGTATATGCGCATGGGCTAAGCTCCGCGGTAATGCGTGGGGTCATTGTCCGCCGCGAGAGTGCCTTCAAGACGCCGCTGCAAAGTCGCCGCAGTCCCCCTTGAGGAAGGAACCAAGCCGGTTCCGAAACGTCGGGTTCTTACGTGTTTTCGTACCTTTGGTTGGAGATTAAATAATTGTTTTCTTAGTTTACTTACGCAACCAGAGAGACTTCTGTCTAATGTTTACCTTCACACAGATGTAACACATTCGATCTTTACAGTAGAGTTCATCTTAGAGTTCCTTCCCAACGTGATCACACAATAGTCACTAGGCACTTGCCCGCACTTTCAACACACATGTATGAAACACGAGAAACAATGCGAAACATGCGACCAGATGTATCTCGCAATAATTAACAATGAAAACAATATTTGTTTATGTGAATCAGTATCTCTCTGAATAGAAACCTTCATTTGTGATTGCAGTGCTGACCTCTCCCCCTTCTTCCCGGCTTTCTCACCCTCACACCACTCCTCCTCACCCTCTATTCCCTTACCCGCCAGTTTGCTAGATTCTACTATGCACGGATATGGCAGGCTCTACCATACCCCTTTTTATTCACCCCCGCATCTCTCCTCCTCTCCGTCACTTCATTTTTCGACCCCTTGCTTAATTATGCCAATACACAACTACACCATGCTTCTTGCCTTCTGGTCTAACCACCCTTACTTCCTTTTTTCACACCCTTGCTATGCTGTACTGCACATTGATATGTAATGTTTTACCTTCTCCGTCCTCTTTTCCTTCCTCCTCATGCTCACATCACCTCCCTCTTTTCTCTTAGCCACCTCTAGCTGCATTGTGATGCCTTACATGCCTACGTAATGTGTTACTCTCTCCCCTGTCTATGTTGCACATGTCTATGGTATGATCTAACCTCCTCCTCCCCTTCCTCCGCACCCTCACCTCCATTTGCGACTCCCTTGCTATGCTATGCTAGAAATGGCCCCGTCACTCTCACTTCCATTTCCCATCCCCTCATATACTTTACTACGCACAGTTATGCTATACTGTACGCTCCCCCTCTCTTTCTCCTCCTCCTCAACCTCACTTCCTTTTCCCACTCCTTGCTACCACATAGCACACACGTCAATGCTATACTTATTGGCTGTGCTAGAATTCACCTTCTTCCTTCATTCTTACTCTCATCCGCACCCTAACTTTTCTCGCCGCACCCTTACCCTATACGGTTACAATTGGAGAAAACAGTTAAAGCTGACAGGGGCGGTTTATTAGGTCGTGAGGGTGGACTAAGGAGCGGCCGACCAGTCCTCGCCCTCTTGTCCCATTCTTATCCGGAGAAGCGCGCACGTTCACTGGCCTTCGTAGTCCTCGTCCATATGCACAGCAATATATATACATGGCTACGTTATGATTTACACTTTCCCTTCCTCCTTCGCTCTTTCTTACCCTTTACCCTTATTTCCCTTTCCACGCAGAAGCTATACGATGCTCTACATGGCTGTCTGTACCTGACTATGTATGCTTTGCTATACATTCTCCCTTCCTCCTTTCCGCCCTCCCTCCTAACCCTCACTCCACTTCTCATCACCACAATTTCCGTTTCCCACCCCTTGCTATACTGACTACACATAGTTGTGTCATACTTTACCATTCCTCTTTCCGTCCTCCTCACCGTCACTTCCTTTTACCACCCCATTACTATGCTATATTATGCACGGCTATGGTATGCTTTACCCTCCCTTGCCTCATTTCGCTCCTCAGCACCTTCACTTTCCCACCCCTTGCTACGGTATACTACACATGGCTGGGCTATACTGTGCAGGCTGTGCTATGCTTTACCTTATCTCCACCTCATTTCCATCCCCTTTCACCCTTACCTCTCGTTCCCGTCCCCTTGCTATACTATAGTATACATGGCTATCCGATACATGGCTGTGCCATATATATCTCTGCCTCTGTGACCGCATACATGCCTATGTACTGCGTTACACTCTCTCCTCCCCCTCACCCCTCCCTTTGCTCTCCAGAACCCTTACTATACGATAATATACATGGCTATGGTATGCATGGTTTTTCCTGCGTGACGCCATAGATGACTCTGCTATGCTTAGCACTCTCCCTCCCTTCTTTCCGTCCACCTCACCCTCACTTCTATTTCGTGTTCCCTATCCATACTATACTTTACATAACTGATATACACTGGCACACTGCAGCGTAAAAAACACACAAAGGGCGAACGGAATACACACAATGGAATACAAAGGACGACGACGACATTTGAACTAGCAACAACCTTTAATGGAGAAATTGCACATATTTTGATGCTGTACGACCCAGACGCATTCTATATGCTATGCTATGCTACACACGTATGCTCTGTATGTAGGCTATCCCTGCGTGACGTCTCATGTCGTCGCGTAGCGTCACGCATGCAGTAAGTATACTACATGCGTGGCGCTACGCGACGACATGAGATGACAGCATACGACAACACGGGTCTTTAGGGCTTGTTCGCACTTGCGACTAGCACGGCTCTCGCTACCATTTGCGACTGGCAACCAAAAAAGGGACTCAAGGCGACCAATGCTCACACCTGCATGCGGCTTATACTTGTAGTCGCACAGAATTCACGTTTGCTCACATACGGCTCGCATTTTCATTGCGCTGTAAAAAAAAAATCGGCAGATCCCACGCAATGTGGGAATCGATGTAATGCGAAGCAGCCAGAAAAGAGCTGCATACATCGTCTTTTGGTGATTGAGGCTGATGAAGTCGTCCATGTCGTGACATCGAGTCCGCTATATATCGCGAGATTGTCATACATGCATGCGTGTAAAATATGGTATATGCCACGCTAATGAAACATCTATTCTGTTACATATATACGATGCGTGACCTGCTATTTATGTTCGTCGCGTACTCCTGTCATGCCATACAGATTTAAGTATATATCCAATTAACAAAATGGCCGCGAGTGCACCATGAGCGTGGCGTCTGAATCATACCCTTCATGATGCGCATTTCATGATTTTCGTGTTACCACCTGTTATTTATGTTCGTCACACAGTCAAGTCGCGAGGTACCAACTTTGGTCTATATCAAGCTAGCGAAACGGCCGCCAGCGCACCATGAGCGGGCACGTTAAGTGATGCTGTACATGACATGCGTGTCATGATTTTCGTGCTAACTGCTGTTAATTACGTTCGTCACACAGTCACATCACGAGATACCAATTTTGGTGTATATCAAGCTAGCGCAACGACCGCCAGCTCACCATGAGCGTGGCACGTAAGTCATGCTGTACATGACGTGCGTGTCATGATTTTCATGTTAACTCCTGTTATTTGTGTTCGTCACACAGTCACGTCGCGAGGTACCAATTTTGGTGTATATCAAGCTAGCGAAACGGCCGCCAGCGCACCATGAGCGTGGCACGTAAGTCATGCTGTACATGACACGTGCGTCATGATTTTCATGTTAACTCCTGTTATTTGTGTTCGTCACACGGTCACGTCGCGAGGTACCAATTTTGGTGTATATCAAGCTAGCGAAACGGCCGCCAGCGCACCATGAGCGTGGCACGCAAGTCATGCTGTACATGACATGCGTGTCATGATTTGTACGTTAGGACCTGTCACTTATGTTCGTCATGCACTCTTGTCACGCCATACCAATTTCGGTATATATCAAACTAACGAAACAGCCGCAAGAGCACCAAAACAGTGGCATGTAAATCATGTCATTCATGGCATGGATATCATGATTGTCATGTTATGACCTGTCATTTATGTTCGTCATAAGGTCATCCCCCACTGAAAACTCCTTCCGGGTGGAGCGAAGGTTATACTTCTGTGTATAAAGCTTCTGGATTTCGCTGCTGCGCTCATCCACAACTTTTGCGACCTCGCTTATTTGTTGTCTGAGCTCTTTTAAATAGACTGCCGCTGGTTTGCTTAGCCCAATCGGAGGAGTCCACTCACCAGTCCACGATTTACGGAGAATGCTGAGGGGCCCATGTGGTGCGCGACCATACATAAGTTCGAACGGTGACTTCCCCGTAATGTCATGCGCCACTTCGCGATACGCCCACAGCAAGCAATGCACGTAGCGGTCCCAATCTCTCCCGTGCGTGCCGATTACGTGGCGCAGCATACCTTTGAACGTCCCATTCCAGCGTTCCACAATGCCGTTACTCTGAGGGTGATCGGGCATCGCGAACCTCATTTTTACACTTAACCTATCCATGAGCTCCACCGTTAGTTTAGCCGTGAAATTTGTCCCTTGGTCGCTACATATCAGCTCAGGCGTTCCGCAGCGACTAAACACATCTATTAGAGCTTGACACGTTGCCTTGGCTGTCAATGCCCGCAGTGGAATCACTTTTGCCCACCGTGTACACAGGTCAACAACACTTAAAGCATACTTATGACCCCGCGAGGCAGCTGGCTCAAGGGGGCCTATGCAGTCAAGGTAAATTACCTCAAAAGGTGTCTGCGGTCTGTTCAAAGGCGTTATAGGCACCCGATCGGTCTTAAGCCTACGCGCGTGAACCTGACATCCATGACAGCTCTGAAAATGGTGCTTTACATCCGATCCCAATGATGGCCAATAAAAGGACGCTTTAATGCGCTGTTTCGTTTTCTTTTCTGAGAAGTGACCACCGCAAGGGCTGTCGTGTGCCAACTCTAGCACTTCGGCTCGGCGTGACTTTGGTACTACTAACTGGAGGCATTGTTTCCCATCTAACTGCTCCCTATGACAGAGCAAGTGACCGTCAATTACCATGCCGTGCGACCCGTCTTTTGCCTGGCGCCAAGCATCGGCCAGTGACTCATCTAGTTTTTGCTCCTCTGCGAAAGAACTCTCAGTGACCGGCCCAAGCCGCTCGCTGTTCCCAATAATATCTTCTCCTACAGAATTCTGACTTTCTAACTGACCCTGCTCCAAACATGACGTGGAATTAGACGCCTGCGGTTCCAACGCCTGTGCGTCCTGCTCCTCCTCTCCTTTATCTTCTAATGAGGTGTTTGCCTCACCCTCGGTGTTAGGTACCTGTTGCTCACTGCTTGGTGGTTCCTCTAATGTGCGCTGCACGGCGTTAGCACTAGGGTTAGAGCCTTGAGACACCTGCTCTTGGTCTCTCAATGGTAAATGCTGCTCCGGTGCCATCTCCTGTGTAGTGCAGCTGATTCCCATATCACACTCCTTCAGGTCACTCATTAACTCTTGACGGCAGAGACGAAGGCATTCGTAATCTTCCGGAGTAAGTAGTACGGACGCACTGGTACTCAACTGATCAGTTACGGCGCAAAGTAAAGTCACACGCTGAGTAGCGCTCCCTGACGAGTGTGGAAGGCCGAGAGGCACATACATTAGGCGCGCTGTAACGCCCTGACCGAAAGCACCAGTTAGCTTTATTATGCCACTACTCTGACCCAAAATCTCGGCGGTTACCTCCTTCGCTCGTATCACTGTGATATCCGCACCTGAGCCAATGCGCGCGAAACAGGGCTTGTCTCCGACGAAAATTTCAATCCTCGGATCTCCCATCAGTGAATTGTTCATAAAGGCAGGATACCGCGACGGTGTGGCTGGGCTCTCAAATGACCTTTCCTTCTGGGGAGCTACGCACGCAACCTCTGCTTTCTTAGCGGCAGTGTCTCGTGAAGACTCGCAATCTCTTTGAAAGTGGCCCCTTTGTCCGCATCCAAAACATACTCCTGAGTTAGAGCTGAAGTTTCGACCAGTGGATTGTTTGGGGTGCGGCCTATAATTCGGAATTCTTACTGCAGTGCCGCGGTAATTGCTCTGCCTGCTGCCGTCGAGGCTTTCTTCAAAATTTGCGGCTAACTCCGCTATATCCTTGGGCTTCAACCAGCCCTTTACTTCCTGCTGAGTGACCAGTGAGCGGAGATCACTTGACATTAACTGCTTCAGCCTATCAGCTATCAGCAATTCCTGAAGGCTCTCAAATGACTGCACCTCTCTACTTCTGAGGTAGTATGTGAACATTGTCTCCAGGCGTGCTGCCACTTGGCTCCAAGACTCATCTGCCTCTCTTTTAATTTCTAGAAACTTTCGGCGGTACTCACTTGGAGTCATCCGCAGTTCCTTTAAAACTTTAGATTTTAGATCTGGGTACGCCATTACCCCAGCCTCCGATTGATTGGCAATGAATGTCCGCATCTTGTCACTTAAGAATGGCAATATAACAGTGCCCTGCACTTCCTCAGATATGCTCAACGCCGCAAAAAGAGCGTCCACATTCTTGAACCAGGCGGGGATCATTGGCTCATTAGTGGGCATGGGCGCAAGGACTGCTTTCAACTCTTTCGCGTACCATCCAATACCGGTATGCCGGTTCCGGATTTCCGGCTCCTCTGAAGAGGCACGCGACGCCCTCATCTTCTCCAGCTCAAGCTTGAGCTTTAACGCTTCTATCTCAAGCATCAACTCACGCGTGCGATCCGATCCATTTACACTGTCACCTTCCATAACATTTCCCTCTGGATCCGCCATCTCCCAGAGTGTGCCTGAACGCAAGTGCATTCAGTAAAAAGGGCCCCGAGAGAGCACAAAGCGAGCCTCACCTTGCCGTGATGCGTCGCCCGTCGTCGTTGTCAGTTGCAGCTGCGTCAGTCCCGTCTCTGACGCTTGGCGTTACGAAGTCGTTCGATGCTCACGGTGCTCCACCGGACCACCCTCGCCGTTGCGTCAGTCCCTCACGTCGACGTCTCTTGCCGCTCTCTTCCCGATGCAGGACACCGCAGCGCCTCGTCAGTCGCTCAACGAAGTCGTTCGGCTTCGCCCTTGTTCGCTGACACCCAGCGCTCACGTGTCGCTCAACTCCTGGCTCCAAAGTTGACCGGCAGGCTCGGAATGTCAGTACTGCTTCAGGCAGCTCACCAGCAGGTCCCAATAGCAGCGAGCGTCTTGACAGCTTCGCCGGGCTTCAGCACCTTCCTCGCTGCGGGCTCTCCGATCCTAGGGTCGACTGCGCCAGTTAATTTCCTTTCCCTACTATCCTCTGCTAGCTTCAACACTAGCTAAGGAGGGAAGGTGTTTGAGGTTCGAATCGGCGCCCCTCGTTGACTCGAGTGCACGGTGGCAGCGCGAAGGAAGAGCCGTTGTCCAGTGAAGAGACGCTTTATTGCCACGCTCAGGCGTCTGCCCGGGTCCAAGCCCGAACCTCCGCTCTCTTCTCACATCCAAAACAGCCTCTTTTCAACCTTCAGTTAGACAAAGAGTCCCTCAACAAACCAATCACACTTGGGGGTTGCCATCACCACAACCAATGGCACAAACACTTTCATGACAGACACGGCATTGGTCTAACGTACGACACAATCTACAACACGCGAGGGGATAGGTTCACTATGCAACACGTGTCATCTCACTCTCCCCTACGTTATAGCCTGAGCATGCCCCTGACGCCCGCCAGCGCCGAAAGCTCGGCTCGGGCTCAACCTGCCCGTGCAGCAACGTCTCTTTCAAGAAACCGCCACAAAGCAGCGCGAATCTTCCCAGGCCCTGGCCACTGGCGGTGTGTACGCGACAGTGCGTTGCAAGGCCCGGCTCGAGCTCAACCCAGCCGCGCATCGGCGTCTCTTTCAAGAAGCCGCTACAAAGCAGCGCGACTCTTCCCAGGTCCTGGCCACTGGCGAAATGTGTACGCGATAGTGCGTTGCTATGCCAGTCTAATGACACTCGGTCATTACATGCAGCTGGGGGCCGGTTCACCTGAACGCTCCGAGTGCCGTAATTACGACCAGACGGCGATTGTACACAAAGACATCCCCCGGTCGCATCCGGCCAAGCGGTCGCAAGACCAATTCCTCGCGTTCCCTTTTGCGGCGCCGACACGTGTTTCTTGTTAGCGGCAGGTTCTCCGAACGGCAGCGCGGGTAAACGCTCAAAGGGGTGCATGCGGATGCCAAACAATAACTCAAACTAGGCGGCCGTGTGTCGCGGTCGTCCCACCGGTGCGACGGTCTTCCCGTTCAGCTCTTATCTCGTCCCTTTTGTTACAAGCAAGGAGGCGGCTTTGGCGGCCCTGCGCTTTGACGGCGTCACCACAGAGTCGCCTTTCTTTCCCAGAGCGGGGCCTTCCGCGTCTGCTCTTTGCGGCGCCGACACGCGGGAATCTCTCTGCGCTGCGCAGAGTTTGTATACTGAACCACACAACAACACGCCGACACTGCATGCCTCAGACTGACTCCGCAGTTGCCGATGTTTCCTCGAGTTTTTCCACTTCTGAAAAATTTGAGTAGGCATCAAAACAGCAAGGCACGTGGTTCCACTTTAACAAAAGAGATCTATGCCAACTCGGTACCAAGGGTAATCACGAGGGGTTCGTAGCAAGAGGAGCTTGGCTGGTTGTTTGTACGCATAGGTTTTGGTACAACGTCATCAATGTCAGAGTTCAAACCAGGCCAAAATACTAACTGCCGTGCCCTAGCTTTGCACGTATTTATCCCAAGATGGCCCTCGTGAATGCGGCTTAGTGTTTGTGGACGCTCTTTCTTCGGTGTAACTACTTTACTGCCTTTCAGAAGGATCCCGTCAGCCACTGAAAGTTCCGAGGTGACTGGCTTGAGTGGTCCTTTGACGACTTTGTTTGAAGACAGGCTTTCTACTACCGCACGTAGCTCAGGGTAATTAGATATTTTTCGCGACAACAGCTGTGTGGTTCTTCGCTCACTAAGGATGACAAAACAGCAACTGCGTGTACCTGAATGTCGTCGAAATCCACCGTGTCTTCACGCTGTGAGGGTGTGGCCCTTAACAGCATGTCAGCAAGAACCAATTCTTTGCTAGGAAAAAATTGTGGAACACAGTCGTATAATATTAAAAGAGGAAAATATTGTTTTAGTCTTGGGGGCATGTTCCCGATATCTTTGGACGAAATAGCTAGCAGCGGTTTGTGATCGACGTCGGTCACAATTTTTCACAATACACAAACTCGTGGAACTTCTCCCAACCGTATGCTATACCCATCGCGTGTTTTTCGATTTGTGAATAACGCTGTTCAACGTCAGTCATGGCTGGGGACGCGTAGGCGATAGGACGCCTGCCACTGAAGTGTCGCTGGAGCAGTGCGGCCCCTATGCCATCCTTGTATGCGTCTGCCGTTATCTTTGTCTCTTTCGCGCCGTCAAATATAGTCAGGAGCGGGGCAGCACGCAGTACTTCGCAGACTGTGTGCCATTCCTGAGCGCGTTTTTCTATCCAGTCAAATACGGTGTCCTTCCGTATAAGGCTTCGAAGAAGCTTCGTTCTATCGGCGAGTGTTGGCACATATTTTCCAAAATAGTTTATTACTCCGAGCATGCCTTGTACGGCACGTTTATGGGTTCGTACGGGCATTTTGCCCAAATATACAACAGCTGCAGTTGGACGAATTCCGGCTGAGCTGATAACATCGCCCAAGAAAGTTGTCACCTGCACTCCCAACTGACACTTCGCCCTGTTGAATGTTAGCCCAACGCGTTGTGCTGCGCATAGCGCGGCTTGAAGGCGACTGCCACGCTCTTGCTTGGAGGATACCTACACGAGAATGTCATCAATGTACACTCTCACTCCCGGTAAAAGGTCAAAAATCTTTCTCAGTGTTTTCTGGAAGACTTCGGGTGCCCAAGTGATGCCAAATGGAAGTCTAAGGAATCGATAGCGCCCGAACGGCGCAGCGAACGTGGATATCTTTGAGGTAGATTCATCAAGCGGAATTTGGTGAAACCCTGCGTTAGCGTTCAGTCAACTGAAGAACATCGCACCGGACAGCTCAGCCTCAATATCTTCCTGTTGTGGCATCTGGTAGTGTTCGCGTTTCAAGCATGCGTTGGCGTTTCTTGGATCCATGCATAAGTTGAGGCTACCGTCTTTTTTTCGTAAGATAACAAGCGGGCTTACCCAATCAGTAGGTTCGTCCACTTTGCAGATGACGCTCGCCTGTTCCACGCGCACCAGCTCTTTTTGCAGTGGTTCCCGTAAAGCAAATGGAAAGCGATGCCCTGCCTGGATCACTCGAACTGCATCGTCACGTATTACCATACGATATTGCCGCTTACCGCACCCTGTGCCTTCGAAGAGGTGGATGAATTTCGGCGCCGTTAGGGTCATTCCTTCAGTGGTCACTGAATCAACAGCACGGGAAAGAAGTGCTAGGGATTCAGCCAGTTCGAGACCTAATATAGTCTGGCCCCGCTTCACAACAAAGAAGTCTGCAAGGCACCGACGATCGTTGATCGTAACCACTTCAGTTGTCACTCCGCAGTTCACGATAGCGTTTCCGCTATAGGACCATAAAACGGAATTACTTGCCCTGAGGGATGGTTTCGTTCGGAATGTGCTGTACGCTTATGGTGGTATTAAATTGGCTTGGGAACCAGTGTCTACTTTGAATGCAGCTTCTTGCTGTCCAATTTGGGAGATCCGCAACAAAAGTAAGCCTGTTAAGAATTCACTAGTCTTTCACGAATTTATCTTCTCAGGAAAAGGGAAAACATTCTTGGCGTAAGTAGCCAGAACTACCTTGATTGCAGAGCAACAGAGTGAGAGAGGCGAGGAACAATAGCCCTCGTCTGGTGCCAGTCGCGGTATCGTGTGCACCCCCAAATCTTCTAAGAGTTCGAGAATTATCGTTTTTCTCATTTTTGAGCACTCCATAATCTCCATTTCGAGCGCTCGTTTTCGAGGGCTTATAGAGGGCTCAGATAATGGGCGGGCGCGCTTAGGTGGCCGAAGTCGAGCGCTCGGACTACGTTTGAATGATTCGAAACAAATGAGCGCTATGAAACGGGGACATAAATAGGATGCACACAGAACAGGAGCTCAACTTGCAACTGAGGTTTACTGAGAAACATGATAATTTTTAACGGCAACGGGTAAGGCTGATAACATTCGTGATGTGTCAACCCGATAACTAAATTGTCAAGACCTCACCATGAGCACCGCATTATGGCCACGCACCAAAGCAGATTCAGCTGCCTAAAAGCGATAGAAAACGTACAAGATTAACTGCACCACCTGACTGCAATAAACACGCTTATAGTGACACGTGCGCACATTCACTAAAGCCAGAAGATCGATCACCCATAAGAAAGCAAGCGAGACCGAAACAAGACAAGCCACCTACGACAGCCTACTGATGTAGAAAACAAAGAAACACATCAATGAAGACAATTGGCCAAAAATATGTGAAATTACTGAACAAAACACCAAAGGTCTACTTAACCGAGAATCCCGCAATACACTCCATTGCTGTTGTAAACAACGGTTCCAAAGCATCTGAGAAAAGTGAATTTTCGCACCACCTTTATGCTCATGGCCCATATCTCGAATACGTTTTGTTTTTGAAGGCTTCTGTTAGTTTTGAAAAGCATGCAGCATAAACTATTGGACTGCAGTTCTACAAAACTTGCATTCAAAGGGATTCCAAAGGTAGCAAAATCAAGTTAAAAATTCAAAAAAACCATGGCAGCTTTTAGCCAGTGAGCCAATGTTAGCTTCTGGTGCTTAAAAGCTTCGAAAACAAATAAGGATTACTTGCACTGGGTAGAGGTATTGAGCATGACATCACAAAATGCTAGACATAGGTTTCCTTTTTTGGGCTTTTAGTGACCTCAGCCAGATAACTCTAAGGCATACTTATTTATTCTTTGTGATACTCCTAATTGCAGATGAACACAATAAAGTGCTCTTATTATGCTCACGATATAATGAAGTAGTGTCCACTTTTACAATTATTAACTGTTCGTAATATATAAACATTTCGTTCTTCACTATTACAATACAGTGTCATACATTTCCCAACTAATTGAGCTGTTGCTTAGTCTAGGTGGTTTCGATGTAAGCTTAAGCGGGGACGCGGGGATCGAATCGCGAAAATAGCCCAACAAATCAATTTTTGGAAAATATGCGTTCTGGCATCTGTGGGAAAAATTCTTTTGAATATATATATATATATATATATATATATATATATATATATATATATATATATATATATATATATATATATATATATATATATATATATATATATATATATATATACACACATATATATATGAGGCGTTTTTTTGCGAAATGGGTCAAATCCATCCATAGAGAATTTGAGAAAACGGCAAAACTTTGGTATGCAAACTAAATACAACGCTGTCAAAGCTATTCTATGATATGTTTTACATATCGACTAGGGGAAGTTTCTGGCCACAATCAATAAAAAAATATGCAGCGGATTTCACCATTATTACCATGATAACATTGGATTTTACTCATATTGAATTGAGACATTGAATTCAGTGCGGTATCCTCGAAAAAACTTTATTGAAATTCTGGCAGCGGCACATTATTGCTTCGTCGGCGTCGAGATTGCTTCTGTTCACGGTGTCGTCGACGTTTGGGGACCGATCTCTCGCCGATCTCATCACTACCATCAGAATCCATGATAATCCAGCTCCGAAAGGGCAAAAAAAAAACTTGCAGAAACACCGAGAAAAGAGGCAGAGCATACAGGCTAGGCAGGAAATCACACGGACGATTCCACGTTCGCGGGATCACGTGATCGCTGAAGCGCTATGCTATCGGCATACTGGATTTGACTAATTTCGATTCATACAGCGCATGCATCTGGCTCAATTTCCTTTTGAAACGAGATTTGTGAGTACACGTAGCTGTCGGTATTTGACCCATTTCGTTCCGATCACTCTTCTAGAGGAAAGTTGAGAGAATGTACTCGCCAATGGAGCAATATTTGAGCTAGTTTCGGTTTCTGGATTTAGCTCATTTCGAAAAAAAAACGCCATATATATATATATATATATATATATATATATATATATATATATATATATATATATATATATATATATATATATATATATATATATATATATATATATATATATAAAGTAAGCAAATCTTAGTACTCTTCTTGTTTTCATATAGTAGCAAGAGAGGCAACATCGAAACGGGATTCTCTGCAGTGAAGTTCATGTGCAGCTACCGTAAAGAAGAGGACTTGCTTCTCGAGTTAGTAATATCAGTGGAGGACATCGCCATTGCAGCAACGCCCAGCCGCGACTAGGAAAGGGCAGACCTGCAGTAATTAGTTTGCACTTTTCAAGTCCGCCATTGAGTGAAAAGACCTGGTTGAGTGAGCACCGCGTCGAATGCTAGAAGGTTGCCACGACAAGGTCCCGCTTGCAAGACAGTCACTAGCACAGAATAAGCGATGACATGTCCACCACCCAAAAGAGAACACCCGAGAAAGGAGCAGCAATAATGCTTACAACAAGGAAGAGCCTTCCTGAAAGGGCTGAAGGTAGCCGCGCTGGTCTTCCAGCCAAGTATGATACAGGTACACTGCGAAAAGACATTCAAAATATGCATATCAGCAAAAGACACAACCAGAAGCTTTCTCTTCATCATACGGATGGTCCCTAGCTGACAAGTCAAGTAAGTAACTGACATGCACCAAGTGCACGAGGTAAAGATGTCGCATAAATTGTCAGGGAGAACACATCCTAAAATAGAGTAGAAATAACAACAGAAAACCCAAAGCATTGCATGCAAATCAAGATAGCGAAAAGTGTAACACTAGATAAAAGCACTGCAGTCAACACCTGCAGGTCACGGCTTTGAGAATAATACATACCATCGAAAAAGCATGCGACAGAGCAACCCCACAAAGGGAAATGTAAAGCGACTGAAGGTTGTTGTGGCGCTGACTGAGACAACACTACAACAAAAAGAGCATGTTGGCCACTTCGGCAGTTAAGGTAAAACACTGATGATGATGATATGTGGTGTTTATTGGCGCAAGGGCCAATTGATGGCCAAAGAGCGCCAGTTCATGGGACAAAGGATGTGAACAATAGTTGCGATAAGTAGCTGCATAGGGGCCCTAAAATTCCTCGCGCTAGAGGCATATATATATATATATATATATATATATGTATGTATATATATATATATATATATATATATGTATGTATATATATATATATATATATATATATATATATATATATATATATATATATTAAAATCATGAGAGTGACGTGACATATGCGTAGTGGAATGAATGACAAGTGGTCGCAAGAATAAAACTATGAAGATATGACATCAGCACGAATGCCTCGTCAATGCCCTTGAGTCCAGGGACCGCGAGGCTGGTGCTGTCTTTAACGTATTCACCGCAGCAGCGACCTCTGCATAGAGGCCGTGCTACGGATCACCTTGATATATGACATGAAAACTCTGTACCTCGTTTAAAAAAGCAGACAGTGACTGATATGTAAAAAGCGGGTCCCTACCGATGAACATTGAAGAATGAACTGGAAATTGCTGTCGGTAGGGTAATGAAAAGTATTTTTTTTCTGATAGCATCGAGTTCCTTGCACTGAATGAGGACGTGAAGGACAGTGAGTGGCTGACCGCATCTATCACACAAAGGCGGTTCGCCACTGGACAGAAGGTGTGTGTGTGTACTGTATGTGTGACCGATCCTAAGTCTGCAGAGTGTAACTTCTGTGTGGCGTGATTTTGATATTGGCGGCCAATTGCCCAGATGCGGTTTGACAACGTGTAGCTTATTTCGTGTATGCATATCCCACGTGGTCTGCCAAAAGGCTCTGAGCTTTCTTTTCAGGAAGTGTTTTAGGTCTAGTGGGGGAATAGCTAAGGATGTATTGCGACTGTTTTCGTGGGCGGATGCTGCTAGCTGGTCCGCCAACTCGTTGCCTTGAATGTCGCGGTGCCCTGGCACCCAGCACACTACGACATGTTGTTCGAGTGCGCATATCGTGTTTAAAAGAGAACACAGCGAGACAAAGACGGGGTTTCTGTGTCTTTTCAGAGTTTTTAAAGCTTTTACCACGCTTAGAGAATCTGTGTGAATCATTGCCTTTTGTAGTTTTAACTGTTGAATGTGTTTAACGGCCGCAAGTATCGCGTAAGCTTCTGTCGTGAAGATACTTGATTCAGGCTGTAGAATACCGGAATCCGTAAGGGATGGCCCAACGGCTGCGTAAGACACAGAAGTATTGGACTTTGAGGCGTCTGTAAAGAATTCTGCACAGGTGTATTGGTGTTGTAGTTCAAGGAAGTATGTACGGATATGGGCAGGAGGCTCGTGTTTCGTTACTTCCATGAAAGAAAGATCGCAGTCTATAAACTGCCACCGCCACTGCGGTAGTTGTGCAGCGGGAGCCAATAGACAGCGTTCGAAAAGTGGCGCACCCGTTTCCTCAGCTAAGCCCCTCACACGAAGTGAGAGGGCTGTCGCACCGAAGGACGGTGGTCTAAAAGGGTAGAACTTGATAAATCATTAATTGTGGGGTGTGAGGGGTGTTCGTTGTCTGCGTTCACTTTGAGATAGTGCAGAAACGACATGTAAGATCGCTGCAGGTGGAGCGACCACTCGTTTGATTCGACGTAGAGGCTTTCCACGGGGCTGGTGCGAAAAGCACCCGTAGAAAGACGAATGCCCGAGTGGTAAACAGGGTCAAGCATCTTCAACGCGCTTGGTGTCACAGACTGATATATTATCGCCCCATAATCTAGGCGCGTGCGTATGAGCCTTTTATAGAGATTCATCAGACACTTCTTCTCACTACCCCACGTAGTGCGTGACAATAACTTTAGAATATTCATGGTTTTTATGCACTTGTTCTTTATATACTTTATGTGTGATATGAAGCTTATTTTCGTGTCTAGAATTACGCCGAGGAATTTATACTGCGTTTTCACAGGTAGCCGCTTACCATGCAGATAAATGTCTGGATCGGGATGGAGGCCTCTCTTTCTTGAAAATAATACGAAAGTACTTTTTTGCGGGTTAAGGCTGAACCCGTTCTCCTCTGCCCATTTGGTTACCTTGTTCAACCAAGTTGCACCTGCCGCTCGCACATTGAAAGGTTGCAAGATTTATAACCGATCTGCACGTCGTCGACATATGTGCAATAAAACATGTTCCGTGGAATACACAGACGTAGGGAATTCATTTTTATAATAAAAAGTGTGCAACTCAGGACACCACCTTGCGGCACTCCAGTTTCCTGGACAAATATTCGGGACAAGACATTACCCACTCGAACACGGAACGTGCGATTGGACAAATAGCTTTCGATTATGGTCAACATCTTTCCTCGGACACCTAGGTGGGATAGGTCTCTTAATATATGCAGAAAGGTTCATTGTATGCTTCGTGTTTTGTGGATTTACGCTCTAGTTTCTTTTTTTCGATTCTTGTTTTGTATCGTTGGAAAGCTTCCGTGTAGTGTGACGACCTCGACACCTGTTCGAAGTGTGCACCTAGGAAGTTCGCCTGGTCTTCCAAGCTGTCACCTTGTGTTTTTACTAGGGAAAGTGAATGTGGTTGTCGGCCTGCTACCCTACTAACCGTGTTCCAGATTTTAGCCTCTTGTGTTTAGATGTCAATTAATTCCCGATAAAAATTTCTGCCAACTTTGTCTTCTTGCCTGTCGGCGAGTTCTCCTGCCTTGTGACTTGATGTTTTAAAAACTGTCCAGATTCTCGGCTGTCGGCGAGTCCCGAAGCAGCCTCCATGCTTTATTTTGTTTTTTTTTGCGCGCGTTTCGATACTCAGTGTTCCACCATGGCACACGTCGTTTGCCCGGCAGTCCAGCTGTTTGTGGGATGCACTTAATTGCAGCATCAATAAAAAAATCTGTAAAGTAGTCTACAGCTTCACTATGCTGAAAGCACGCATGTTGGTCCAACTTAAGAGAGCCACTTTACGAAACTGTTCCCAATCGGCTTTGTCAATTTGCCATTTGGGAACCTGTGGACGACATTCATTAGCTATTGGGGTGCTCAGAACTATAGGAAAATGGTCACTTCCATAGGGATTAATGACTTTCCACGTTAGTAGGTGTAGAAGTGATGGAGATGTGATGCTGAGGTCTATGAACGAGTAGGTATTGTTCGCGAGGCTATAGTATGTTGGCTCTTTTTTATTCAAGAGACACGTGCCGGAAGAGAAAAGGAACTGTTCAATTAGACGACCTCGCGCAACGCAGCGGGAGTCACCCCATAGACAGCTATGAGCATTAAAGTCCCCAAGTACAAAGTGAGGTTCAGGGAGCTCATCTATTAAAGTCTGAAATTCGTGTTCTTGCAGTTGGTAGTGTGGAGGTATATAGAGAGAGCAAATGGTGCCGAGTTTGTTCAAATGAACCGCTCGAACAGCCACTGCCTTAAGGGAAGTTAGAAGTGTTAAATGTGTGCATGCTACTCCTTGATTAACTACAACGGCTACACCCCCGGATGGCGCGATGGCATCATCCCGATCCTTCCGGAAAATAATGTAGCCGCGTAAAAAGTTCGTGTGTTTGGATTTTAAGTGCGTTTCTTGTACACACAGCACCTTTGGTGTATGTTTGTGTAAGAGTTCTTGGACATCGTCGAGATTTCTATGTAGTCCTCTGACGTTCCATTGTATAATTTGTGCTTCCATATTGGATGTCAGGTAGTGCTGTGTGTACGAGAAGGAAGTGAGTGTTGTTTAGGTCGAAATTTAGAGCTCAAATAGCAGGGCCGTCGTCGGGCCCCATTATCAGCTTTTTGTTTTTCTTAGCGCGCTCCAGGGAGCTACGCCGCTCTTTCGGTACCAGAGGCACCGGAGTTGTGTCCATTGCCTCGTTTGAGGCACTGGACGCCCGCGTATGCGAGCTGCTGGCTTGTTTGTCCGACTTCGCCTGGCGAGGCGTGGTCGTGAGACCCGACGACCCTGGAGTCGCCGGGATCTCTGGCTTGGCAGGTGGGGACTTCGCCTGGTGTGACGAAGCCTTGGACGCCACCGAGCCGGAGGGCGATGTGCTCTCCTTGGCCTCTACGGTGCCGGAGCTTGTAGTGGCCGCCGGTGTGGTCAGATTCAGAGTAGGCGGGGCAGCCTCCGCTGCTCCTACCATGGGGGCGGATGGCGTTTGCCTCGGCACGTTGCGAGTGGTCCGGGCAACCGCGATAGGCCGCTGTGGTGCTGCCCCCCATCGTACCACTTCGGCAAAAGACGTTCTTGCTGGAAATGACGATAAAACTCGCTGTCATGCTTCGCGGAACGTTATGTTTTATTTTACTTTTATCGTGAGTATTTCTTTCTCTTTCTTCCAGGCCGGGCAGGCTCTGGAGTACGCAGGGTGATCCTCTTCACAGTTCGCGCAGCGAGTCCCATCGCCAGCGCAGTCATCAACAGAATGACCCGTCGTTCCGCCTTTTGCACAGGTGAGCTGCCGTCGGCAGCTTTGAGAGGCGTGACCAAATCTTTGACATTTAAAGCATCGCCACGGGTTTGGTATGAAACGTCGTACAGCAAGCTTGACGTAGCCGGTTTCTATGGCCTCGGGTAGTGAGCTGGAGGCAAAAGTAAGGATCAAATGCTTGGTCAGTATTTCGGTGTTGTCGCGCCTTATCTTGATCCTTTGGACATGAGTGACATTTGAATCTTTCCATCCATCTAGTAGTTCTTCCTCGCTGAGGCCAATCAGGTCCTCATCGGACACTACACCTTTGACAGTGTTCATGGTCCGGTGCGCGCTCACAGAGACGGGGATGTTTCCAAACGCGACTAGATGTGACAGATTCAGGTACTGCTCCTTGTCTTTTAATTCAAGGAGTAGGTCCCCGCTTGCCATCCTTGTGGCCTTATAACCCGTTCCTATGGTGTCTTTCAAGCACTTAGCAACAAGAAAATGTGAAATGGCTCTAGCTTTTTCAGATGATTGTTCACAGGAAACCACGTGGTATTTCGGAAAAGTGACGTTGTTTTTCGGCCAAAAGAATTCAGATGCATCGGTGCGTACCATGTTTGGGGCACGATCGGTAGAAGAGGGGTTCGAGGGTCCCATGGAAAAAGTCGCTTTTTCGGCAACGGCGCCTCCCACCCACCACGGAGCCCAACAGGGGGACGTGGCAGAACATGTGAAAAGACTGCGCAACGCCAGCAGTACGCCGTCACTATAACCTAATATGGTCTACCCAAGGTTGGGAGCCACACACGGTTAACCCTTGCCACCAGGAAAAATCGGAAGTAACGAGAAGGGAGAAGTAGACAGGAAAGTTTAAAAGTGAGAGAGAAAAACGAAGATGAGGCGAGAGAGAGAGACAGTAAAAGGCGACTGCCGGTTTCCCCTGGGTGGGTCAGCCCAGGGGTGCCGTCTACGTGAAGCCGGGGCCAAAGGGGTGTGTTGCCTCTGCCGGGGGGCTTTAAAGGTCCAATCACCCAGCGTCGGCTCAACCCCCAGGATCCCCTTTTCCCCGGACACGGCAATGCCACGCACGGCTAGGCGTGGGAGGGGATCGAAACCCCCCCGTTAGCTCGGATCCGTGGTGTCGATACACACCAAACACCTGCTTGCGCAGACGCCCCGGCGGGGTTAAGGTAAAACACTGAAAGGTCATAAAAAGATACCTTACACGCCTTCGTTGCAGGAGAATGTTACAAATATTGTACACAAATGCTGGAAGTACCGATGGAAAAGAGAATTTTCGATGGTGGGGTAAACGTTTGAGGCCCATGTTTAGGGGCACGTTAAAGAACCCCGGGTGCTCTAAATTTCCGGAGCCCTCCAATACGGCGTTTCTCATAATAATGTCGGGGTGTTGGGACGTTAAACCACAGATATTGTTAATATTGCGATAGCAGTTATATAAACAGTCATGACAGGTTTTCGCCGTCATGTCCTTCCCGTATGAAGTCCAAATTGATAAGATTCCTCCGCGCATTGCACGCTATACCGCGAGTAAAAGCGCGCGAGCGGGGGCGACGAACGCGGCCAAAGCAGAGTTCAAAACATGTTGGCCCATTTCCGTCGCTTCGAAGGTGCATGCGATAACACCACCCCGCTCGGGAGGCCTGCCATCGAGTCGACAGGAAACACCCCGCCCGCGTTTAGCGGGCCTTAAAAGACGCGATAGACGTGACGTGCGAGGAGCAACTTTGAACTTCGAATCTAAGGGCGCGGTCTTGATCGCTGGCGCGCGCGCTATCTCGCAAGCCATCACAGCGGGCGGCTCGTATGCCCTTCTACGTGCTACGCTCTCAACGCGAAGTGACTATGCTGAGAGCATCTTTCCCTGGAGGGGCCGTATTCTCTTAAAGAAGAACGGCTATTTGAGCTAGTTGGTTGAAGTACATATTGAAAGGGTTTGCAGCACAAGCACGGTAGTAGTGAAGGAAAGGCGTAAAAGTGAGGAACGAAAAGCAACCAGCGCTCATGTCGTCCCTCTCTGCTTTGCGATTCTCGCTTTTACGGCTTTCCTTCAGCATTACCATGCTTGCGCGGCAAACCCTCTCGCATTCTCTTACACCAACGTTTTGTAGTTACGCGAGATAGGATACAAAATATTTAGCTGCCAACCTCACTTCGTTTAACACTACAATTTGTTGCTATCTTATTCATTGCTTCGCCCTTGCGGTGAAACGGTGACTTTTTATTACACCGATGGACAAGAAAGCCAGGACGAATATTTGGCTCGTAATTCAAGCACTGACAGAATAAACTTGTGCTTGGACCCTCAACAATGGCTTCGGTGCATCTCTTGAACTTTCCCTCAGTAATGCTGAAGCCAAGTGGACGAGATATGATTGCAGACTGCGTCGCCACACCTTGAATACGTTAACCACCAAATACGAATCTATTCTAGAGTGGATGCCACAAGGAATCTTGAACTACTAATGCCACTTGCTCCAACTCATCATACCCGAAACCTCGACAATCCAAGATTCTGCTGACAAGCTGCCGTCCTTCACCAAGCGGTGAGGCAAGGTTACTTGGCCCAGCTTATCGTTAGGTGGCTCCATCTTTCTCGCTTTCATGCTTATACACACCGTCTCTCCGAATTCCCCGCTCTGAGATCACCACGTTCATCATGGCTGCCAGTGTGTTGGAAATTAAAAGAGAAAGAGGACATTTGCAGGGTCGCACACACACAGTATTTTTCGTATAGACAAGCAACGGCCTCATGGTAATGTCTGATTGGCTTTCGCATCTGTCCCATCGATTGCACTCGCGTTGATATTCTAATATATTGTGCTAAGCAAAAAGCACGACCGAATAATGAAATAACAGAACAGTAAAGTATTGGCGCAAGCTTTCAGAAGCCCTTTTCATTATTGCAGCACTTACAATGGTCTAGCAATAAAGCACCAAAATGGTGCTGCAATGATATTGTGTCTTATATATAGAAATATTTATACTGTGTTTCTTCTGTCTTTACGCATGTGTGGAGATAGCCAGGCTTGCTCCAACAAAAGTGAGGCTTACATGCTGAATGAAGATCAACGTTCTCTCTTGTATAGCCACTCTCAGACGCAGCTCTCACGTTGCTCGATATATGCAGCGGTTGTTACAATCTAATGCTGTTCCTTGCTGCAAATAAGTTTTTAGGTACGAGAAGTACCGGGACTATCCTCTTTTGAAAGAGTGTTAGAGCAATATTTGAAACCACGAATATATCTGTCAGCAACAAACACAGTTTGTTGCACAAAAAATCTGAACAGCATCAATGTAGTGAGCTGGAGTCAACCTGAAAAAGAACCGATTGAGCAGCACTATAGATAGCAATTAAGGCAACAGTGAAGTCGGAGAGATCTCACACTAGTTAATTTACGCATAACCAAGTAGGGGAAGAGCTACTATGTGAATATCCTGCGCACACAGTAAGCTGTTTGGCTTCTATGGGAGACCAGCGCTAGATAGGTGGCGCGCCGAAAAAGGGCGCCTGGCGGGGAGTCGCGACATAACTCAGCCGCTCGCATGGCCTCCGCGCAGCCGGCTCATCTCGGAGGTCATGCAGCTCGCGCTTATACGACCGGCCGCACTGTACCGCGGTGAGCGCACGCGCGGGCGCTGTTCCCGTGCTTCATTTTGGCGCGAACAGCTCGAGCAGCCATTGCGCCAGTAATACTGCTCTATAGTTTAGACAAAAATAACTTTGTCTGAAGGCTACTTTCTCAGGAAAGCACTGGAAAAACGGAGAGAAGCCCCGCAAAGCAGACTGCACACGGCGTCGAAGAGACAGTGCTGTGCCGCGGTGGCGACTCCGTCGTCACCATTTTCTGGTTGCGTCCTGGGATTTGTGTCAAGCTAGTGCAGGCTCACAAGCCTCTATTGATAAGTACGTGCTGCGTCGATACCAGCTGCCCACTATTGCAGTAAAAAAAAAAGGTAAGAGGCCAGGGGTAACTGCGTCAACGTTTTTCTGCCGCACGTGGTATGTATGCCCAGCCCGCGGTATGTATGCACGCGGACGTTGATCAAGCAAGCCACCGTGCTAGCATAGCATGTATGGTGTCGCGCTGTTATGCTCGAGGGCGCGGGATAGATTCCCGGCCACGGTGGCCGCATTTCGATGGGGTTGAAATACAAAGAACACCCGCGTAGTGAGATTTATGTGCACATTAAAGAAACCCAAGCGGTCAAAATTAACCCTGATTCCCACACTAGGGCGCACCTTATAATCATACCTTGTTTGGCACGTAAAACACCAGCAAGTGTCGATGTTGATCAAACACGCTTATTCTAAGCAGACACAGGCAAGCGAAAAAAATAACACAGTACTATAGGCGAATTAAACGGCTAGTAAAAATCAAAGACATTGGACCCTTTTCTAGCGAGGCATAAATTGCGATGCCACTACGCCGCGGCAGCCAATGCACAAAGAAGATTTACCGCTTCGGCTGGCTCCAGAAAGCTAAGCTTCGAGTAGTCCGCTGCTTTGTTCGTGCCAAGAACTCTGTCTGTAGCACAAGTGAAGTTCAACGGAGGCATCCGTCGCGTGCGTTTTTCTCATAAAATTTCAGCGGGTTCGGCGAACGTGGCCCCGTACACATCTTGTAGACAGACAGCTTTCCTTCTGCGTAACTGTTTGCAAATAATGTCGACTACCTGCCTATCGGATCATATTCACTGCACGCGGTAGCGTCAGAAGGAGCTTGGTGGTGGTCGGATGAAAAAATTATTACATATGCCGCATGCTGCATAATATTTACGTTTATTTACGACAAAACACCGAATAAATTCTGCTCGTTGGCCCTGGTTTCCCCTGGTGACCCTCACTGTCGAATAAATCTAGCAGACACGCGCAATTCCGTTTAGAAACCAGCCCGACGCCACTAAACAGGAGAGCAAGAGCAGAACATACTGTGCCCGCCTGATTGCTGGGATACAACGCCACATCGGTTCCTATTCTTATGTTTTAGAAGGAAAATCATAGAAGGATACGCCCTCCCTCATTTCTACGTATTGTGGCACTTGAATGCGCAACAGTACCGCCAGCATCCTTTAGTTTTGTTTCGGCGATACGCGCCAGCATCGCCTCAACCAGTCGCCACTCTCATCCGCGGGAGCGGCTGGAGTATGCCCGCTTTCACCACCAGGGCGGCGCTGCCCATACCGCGGAAACTCCAGCGCTGGTTCCCTATAGCTGTATTGCTAAACCAGTACTTGTCAGAGTTGCTGTGCGACAAAACATGGCTCTGAAATTATTTAAAGGGCCGTCTGACATGTGGCAGCATTCACAGCATTTGTCACATTATAAGCCATCAATGGCAAAATGCTCGTACACTGTTTTTTGTTGTTCATAGGTAAAAGTACCATCTTAATATTTCTTTTTCTAAATGTGGATTTACCTTCAGTGCTTATTGTGGATCAGTTGGGAAAGACAAGCACGGCTTAGGACCATGAGATTTTGAAGTACAACTTAAACAAATCTCAAAATGTGTGAGCATGCCATCTTTTATGCCGGCCGATAAAAAATGCAGGTATTCAAAATAGTGCCTGAATCTTCTTTGTGTGAGATCTGGTTGCAGGGATCAAGCTCACATTAAACACAAAGTTGCAATGTTTTTCTTAGCCGCTGAAAGCACGAGTGCCACTGAAGGCCACAGAAAATTAAGTTCTTCACTCTTATTTGTGGCACTCGAGAGCTAGCACATTTGCAAAGCCCTCCACGACAGATTTACTCAATGGTATGTGATATAACTCTAGAGCTATCATTCAATAATTTGTATAGCTATCATAAGAAAAGTGTCACAAACACTATTCTGGGCGGCTATGCATTTTTTTCTCGCACCTAAATGATTATTTCGATATACGAAATTTGGTGCATAAATGAAATACAGAACGAAAAATTTTCTTGAAACTTCCAGAGCTGATGCCGCAAAGATTGTTTTAGTGCCTTTACTCAAAACCGGTGAACGTACAATTTTAACTATGGCCTCCTGCATAAATTTTATTGATGCTATGAAGTAGCATATTTCGCTCTTTCAGACGATTTTGTACTGATGATGACATCCGCAAAGTAGTGAAACATCTGTTTTGTTCGCGTGACATATATGAGTAAAGGTTACTCAAAAAGAAAAGTTTTGTGAAGTGGGCAGCATGACATAGATGAGGAACTGTTTTCATCCTGCGTCACTTCACTCAAGTTCACTGCTCACATATGTGTCTTCCTTCATGTGTGCTGTCACAGAGCTGTAGTTCAGAGCTTCTTCATGATGTCATGCATACTAGATCTGTATTCACCGGCAGGAAAGTGGGCTTGGTGCTGGTGAGACTCAAATAACTTTATTTCTTTCTTTCTTTCTTTATTCGTTTATTCAGAACAACTCTGAATTGTCCAAGGGGACACGGCTAAAGGCAAACATTGCCTGACTGGGCCGTGCCACCCATACAGCAGCAGCAGCAGCAGCAGGAAGACGACATTTTGGAACATAAAAGCATACATGAAAATCAATATTTACACTTGTTTACACTGATGAAATGCACAATTCATCAAAATCAAAGGCAATATACCGAAAGAAAAAAAAACAGCAATGTTATCAGTTTGACAGGTACTTAGCACTAAAAGGTAGAAACCCAAATATTACATATGATGCACGTGTAACACTCGAGCGAAAAATGATCGCCAACCAAGAACAACCTGATGGCGCTCATGAGCGACATGCGAAAAACAAAAAAACAAAAAACAAACAAAAAACGATACATTGACGCAGAATCATAGTGTTCATCGAATAACATTGGTTTTAGTCCTCTGAGAATAATAATTCTCTTATCATTATTTGAAATGCTTGCTTAGTAATTCCAGAATTTAGGAGATTTGTGGTTGGTTTAGGCGTAGTCGTTGAGGAGGTTAGGAATTTTCACCGCAAGCTTTTGTTCACCGTAATTTGTTCTACTACGTGGCATAGGTATAAAACTATTTCTGTAAGTATAGTTTGCCGTTTTTACACAGTATTTTCTGTGGAAGGTATGTTTGTCGCTCTGAAAGTTCCGCATAATCTCAAGAAATATCTTATATGTATGGAGTTTGCACACTGTCAATATTTTCTATTTGCAATAGGACGTTTTGGTGCTGACCATATATCCTAAGTTTTCTATTGCACGCAGTGCGCGGTTTTGAAGTGTTTGAAGTGATCCTAAATTATACTTAGTAGTGGTCGACCAAACTAGAAGACAGTACGTTAAACGGGAATGTACTAGTGCGTTATAAATATGGTGTTTCACGCTTGTTGGTAGCAAATATCGCAACCTGTTTAGTGCACCAACAGCGCGGGCAATACTAGTTTTGATAGAATGAATATGTGGTGACCTGGACATATTCTCATGGAATATAACTCCCAGGAATTTGGCTGTGGTTGACTGTTCAATATTTATTTTTTGAAATTGTAACTGAGGTTGAGAAGGCGTGTTCGTTCCTTTTGATTTAAAGACCAAGGAGTTTGTTTTGCTTACATGTATTTGAAGTTTATTTGCCTTAAGCCACAAATTTAATCTCTGTAGGCACGTGTTGGCTTGTTCAAAAATATTGTGCAATTCCCTTCCTGAAAAGAACACGTTGGTATCATCGGCATATAGTATAATGTTAGAGTAGCACTGTACCTGAACAATATCACTGATATACAACAAAAATAGAGCAGGTCCTAAAACTGAGCCTTGGGGTACGCCATATTTACTGGACTCAATTTCAGAAGTAACACCATTTATCATAGTGTACTGTGTTTTTGACCTTAGAAAACTTTTTATTAAAGATAATGCGACGCCACGAATACCATAGTGAGGTAGCTTTTCGAAAAGAACGTTATCTTGCACGCAATCGAAGGCTTTTCTAAAATCAAGAAATATACCAAGGGTTAGCATTCGGTGTTCAATGTTGTCAAGAATTTGTTCTTTTATTGCAACTGAAGCTGTTTCTGAAGATTTATTTTTACAGAAACCATATTGCTCTTGTGCAATTATTTTTTTTGTGTTTAAAAAGCCACCCAGTCTTTTGTTTATAACGTGTTCGGCAATTGCGAAAACAGATAGTACGGAGATCGGCCTATAGTTATTCATATCGTTAACTGGGCCACCGGTATGAATAACGGTCACTCGGGCCAGCTTCAGTTTGTCCAGAAACACGCCAGTCGAAAGAATTAAATTACAGATATGTGCAAGAGGTATGCTTAGATACTCGCTAACGGTTTTCAGCGGCTTCACCTTTACATCATCAGCACCAGCAGCACAACTGTCTTTTAACGATGAGGTTACGTTCTGGACCTCCCGCTCATCAGTGGCCACCAAGAACAGAGTAGAAGAACACCGATTTGATATATATTTCGATGGAGTGAGCGATACATTGGGTTGTGAAGATGAACCAACATCTGTAAAATGAGAATTCAATGCATTTGCAATCTGAAAATCTGATAGCCCGTTTTTTTGAAGTTTAACTTTATTTGTTATAGAAACTCTATTCATTACCTCATTTATCGCCTTCCACATGAGATTTGCTTTTCCCTATAGAGCAGTGAACTTATTCATATAATATTCTTGTTTCGCGCGTTTAATATCAGAGTTTAGTTTATTTCGTTCAGATTTGAACACCCGGAATCATCTTCGCTTCTAGTGTTTAGAAAAGTTTCAAAGAACCTGTTGCGTGATTTAATTCTGTTTTAGAGCTCACGTGATATCCAAGGCTTTCTTTTTTTCTTGTGTTTTTTGAGCTTCACAAGGGGGAAGCATCTGTCATATAAGAGCGCAAAGGTGGATATAAAAGCATCGTAAGCTGTGTTTGCGTCGGTTTTCGCAGTATCTTCGTCCCACTGAGAGCAAGAGATCAATTCTACGAATTTAAACGCTTTCTTCGGACTATACTCTTTTTGTAGTTTTCGTGTGTTCTTTGACAAGGCGCTTGAGGAGGCAATAGACAATATATCGGTAAGTGATTTCTAAGATCACACATCAGGGTCACTGCTCTGGTATGTTCTGTAGCAAAACTTGTTACACGGAGGTCAAGCGTTGTTTGTGTTGTAGGTGTAATGCGTGTGGGCCCGTCATTGATATTTTAGCACTGGTATGTATAAAACATTTCTTGAAAGCGCTTAAAATCAAGATTGGTCGGAGAAGCGTCTATGTTAAAGTCGCCTATTAAGGTTGTTTCAAGTTTGAGTTGAGTGCTTACTTCAAATAATTTTTCAGTAAATTCCAAAAAAAATGCTTAGTGACCCTGAAGGTGGACGATAGACAAGTGCGATGAATGTTTTCACGTACTGACTACCTATACATTCATAGGATTCATTAACAGCTTTAAGATCAGAAATTGTGCTATACGACAAATCAGAACGTACATAAATAGCAATGCCGCCACTACCACCGCGCTTCTTCATTCGATGTGCAGACACACAGTGATATCCGGAAATTAAAACAGATTCGTTTTAACTTAATAACTGGGCAGACCTACAGTCATGCCATAATCAGGTTTTACAGCGCTTCACCCAATGTGTGCCTTGAATTTCACGCGTATATGTCCCATTCCATTGCTCATTGGGTGGTAGGTCGTGGTCGAATAATGTACGCTCAATTTGGCTTTCTCTCTTTGTTGCGATGGAGGACGACATGCCAAAGTGACACAGCCAGTGGCTGACAAAAGCAGGAGCAACAGTTGCAACTGTAATGCCTGGAGTCAAAACATATTCCAGGGAATACTTGAAACAGTCAACACGAGCCAACAACTTTAGCTATGGCAGGGTAGTAAGGCATGATACGGTCTACAAAAATGTCGTCGAATGAAGTGTTTGGGCCTGCAAACATATCCAACAATGTCCCAGAGTGACTGAATCTTGAAGTGCTGCAAAGTGATCAACACTCACGAGTCCGCTGGCGGAACACCCACGTCATGCTACGTCATATGAAATCTACCGTGAAAACTTTTGGATTACGCAGGTACCTGCTTCGTTGAACATGCACGTGCTGCGCCAATTGGGCCATCATGCGACCCGACAGTACATATATGGAGATAGCGGTTACCTATAATAACCCTCTAATTTCCCTCGTTCGGTAGTGAAGTGTTCCCAGTAATGTCAATAATGCATGTCCCATTAAATCGTGAAATTGGTTTCCTTGCTATGATTGTGATTTCCTGAAGCCATTAACCTGAATAAATTTGACTGGTCACTGTTTGGCATATCTGGAAGCGGTAATGATTTCGCTGCAGGTTTCCTTTGTTTGGTTGATTACTCAGTAGTAATAATTCGTGTGTAAATTAGTCGGCTAATTACTACCACGAAAAAAGTATTATTGTGTCCCATATTTAATTAACCCTCAATGAGTCCTCTGATTACTACAATGCTTGAACATGAAAATGGATTATAGAGATACATTTTCCAATGCACGCGCGCAAGCCAGTGTGTCGTCAACTATATGCATCAATGTGTCAAGGACCCTTTTCTTCATTTAACACCCTTATCACAGGTAGTTCAACCCTATATACAGCCATACACCCCAAAAAGAGGGCTATTTCGGCAAATGGGTGCTTACAGGCTGTATCGAGAGGTTTAAGTTCTGAAAACACTCTTTGAACACCCTTAAGGGTCTGGAAATGTTTATTGTATACACGTCAGGAAAATCCAAACTTTGTGAAATTTTGCTTCTAAACACGCGTTTCAGTGTTCAAGGGATGCGCGTGCCACGTTACAGAGTTGGAGACGCTGCCCCATGGCGCGCCAACGAGTGCTGTCTGGAGTCAACACGACAGATGCCACGCGGGCACAGCCCAAAACGGCGTTCCAAGGACAGCCGGTACTTAGAATCAAACGCAACGCTTGCGCGTTACTTATGCAACACCTAATGTGAATTCTGCTCTACTTCTTCAGGCTGACCTTGTTATGAGTAATAAATTTGGCGCGGCGGCTGCGGCATCGCACGCAAAAAATCCGGCGCCGGTGAGTGTACAGAAATGCGGCCCTCGACGGAGCGTCGGTCACAATCGTATTTGTATACGTCGTTTTTCAATAATTCATGGTGTCTCCATAGTGGGTTTGTCGGCGATCAGTCGTATGTGTAACGGTAATCGTATCTTTCATGGAGGTCACTTGTCATTTGACGTTGCCACATTTCATTGTTGCTTGAATATGAGTGTACGACCGTTGTTGTTGCCAGTAGCGACTGAAGTGTTGCGCTGCTAAGCACTTGGCTGAAGGTACTTGGCTGAAGGTGCGATTCCCGGAATGGAGGAAGCCCTATTGAAAATTCATCCACCAAGTGGAATGGTGGGTTCCATCATGGTGGATTATAGTGCTGGAATATGATGGCAATGGTGCATGCTGCATGCTGGCGCTTGATAGATTCTGAAGAATAACGGAGTGTAAAGCGGCTCTACAGCGTTAGGACCATCGTGCCTTGCTGCCACACATAAATAATATTGATGTTGGAAGCATTAGTACAAAAAAAGAAAAAAACCTACTGAAAAATAAACTTCCGACACCAGGAGTCGAACGTTCCACCTTCGGGTCCTGAGCCAGAGTAGTTAACCACTACGCCACGCTGACTTTTTTTTCTTTATTGCTTTTTACAACCACAACCAAAATGATCACATACAGAATATATACATTTTATAAAAACACTAGCTTAGCTTGGCCAGCGCATATGTCAGCGCAAGCCATATGTCAGCGTGGCGTAGTCTTTAAAAAGGCTTCTCTGAAGCCTTTTTAAAGACTACACCACGCTGACATATGGCTTGCTTTCGGTAGAATGACTAGTCAACGTACGAATTTTACTTTTTGGTTTCAGCTTAGTATGTCGCATACTCGAGACAGACGCGATCTTCACCTCCTACTAAAACTTGCGTAGTTATTAAACGCAAACAAACTAACAAACTGCTGCCCGTAACAAAGGGCACGTCGCTAAAGGCATCAGCGCTAACTTTCTTTCAAAACCCCCCAAAAAAAACATCAAATAGACCGAGGAGCGGGAATAGTTTACCGGCTGTTACTGCCAAGTTCAACAGCCGTTTCTCGCTCTTTCCAAAGAGCGACATGCGCAGATGATTTATGTCGACTCTAATATCATTCGATAAATACGCGCGTACGTAAAATTGATTGAGTATTGTGTTTTTTTTTAGCGCAGCGTACAGCGCAGCCGTGCCCGCGCGCTGATCTGACGCTCTACCTTTAGCTACAACTATATAACAGCTGGGCCAAAAACGAATGCAGTGCGCGGGAAAATTATGCGATCATATTGGTTCAATAAGGCGTATGAATTTCCAAGTCTATGTTCTCGCATACGAGTCAGAGAAGTGCCGGCGAGTGCGACCGGCGGCGGTTGGTGACCGGAAGTGTTTGCTGGAAGCGCATCGCATCGATGCTCATCGCTTCTTGTGCGGACACCGCACACAATAAAAAAAATGCTTTATTTAGGTTAGCCGATGCCACAGCTGTGCTGTAAAGTGTTTCGTACTTGTCCGAGCGTGTATCCTGAAACCCAGAAGCGCCGATAACACGTAGACGGACTCGGTCGGTCTACGTGTCATCGTTTGCCGCGCAATCTGGCGGGCAACCCGTCAGATTGCCCGCGCTGGGCTGACGGCATCCGAGAGCAACCAACGACGTCGGCACGATGCTTCACATCGACACGCACATTTTGTTGCCGGTGTCCTTGTGCTGCTGTGGCCCCCTCATGCTCGGGTGGGCCTATCTGAAAAAGCATTGTCTCGTTACAAGAGACCTTATCTTGCACTGCGTCAGGTAACACCTGTTACCTATACGATCGGCCACCCATCTGTCCACCGTCATGTGTTCTTCGGTCCAGTGATGTTTTCACGCCTCACCGCTCAAGCCCTAGAACACTCTTTCTGAAAACGACCTTTAGAATTCCGGGACAGTGCTTCTGCCGCCTGTGGTAATGCTACGTACCAGTCGCATCGTGATCAAGGAGACGAAGGGAAGGACAGAAAAAATGGTAGACTGGCGCGAGCTGTTCGTATCGGCAGCGCTGCTCGCTTAAGTGGGTATGGTAGGGCAATCAGTTTGCCCTGGTATCAGCTTCATATCTGAGGAACTGTGTCATATCTTTTTGTAACATTTTACGTGCTCAATAAGATCGCTGGTGGCCCTCAGTCTCTGCATTTTCGACTCTGTAGCTTTTATTATTTGCTTCTGGTTGAGTACTAAATTTCAGACTGGTGCACAAAATAAACGTACCTTTCCTCAAAAACCAACAAGGGTATGACAGTCCTCTTTGACACGCTTATCCAATATAATATTAGTATTATTCTCAACTTATCAAAACGGGCTCCTACATTGATCTCACAAGAAAAAAGCCTTGTTCTCAATTGACACGTGTCGAGACGGCGACTTTCCAACTATTCTTTCTTTTTCTTAATCATTTCTTTACCACAGTCTCAAAAGTTCAGGTTCAGGCTACTTGGAAGGAATTTAGTTGTAATCTGGGAAAGCTTGTGGGCGATTGGGCGAATGGTTCTCCGGGAAAGGTACATAAAGTTTGAAAAATTTTCAGACAATTGATCGTAAGAAAAGACGATTTTATGTTTAAAAACACGCGCGGAATGTGTTCACATAGTACTGCAATATTTGCGCTAAAAAACATTTAGGTGGGACAATTTGCGATCAAAAAGTATGAAAATGGTAGGGAGTGAATGTGTTCAACGGATCTAGCCATAGTTGTTACAAAAAATGCATACACGCAGAAACAATGGTGGAGAAGAGCACATGTATCCGTTAGGAACCACGTTCTTTAGTGCCATTTTTAAAGGCCTCGAAGCTTTCCTACGCGCTCGACAACGCATGGTTTTGCTCCTCAGAGCGTGGTATTTTTAGTAACAAAATAAAAAAATCCTTTTTTTTTTGGTCGCTATACCCCACCTTATCCACTTAACGAGTTGTAAATACATCTGTACATATTCCTTTCCCGTAACAATGTGTGTCTGCGTCAGTATTTTCTTCTCTTCTTTGAAAGAACTCGTGAAAAGAACAATCTTTTAAGGCCAGTGGGAACTTCGACTAGCGCTCCTGCCTTTCCAATTATTATCTGAGTTTTACGACCCCGGATGTGGAATGTTCATGACACGACCGCCTGCTGCTTCCAATTCTGTTGTTGTACTGTTGTAGGAAGTAACGTAAAGAAAGGAAGTGCTGCTTCCGCTTCTTTGCAGAATCATGGGGCGACAATTGAATACGTTCATTCAAATCGACCTTTGATTTGGCAGCTTGAAATTCAAACCCCGCGTCTCTATTTTTCTTTTCTTTTTCTTTCAAGTAGTATAAGTGTTACTGTAAAGGGGAGGAACCATCGCACGTGTAAAGTGCAGAACCGCTGTCGGTGTACCTCGGAATTATGGCCACGAGCAGATGTACAGTACCGTTCCTGATTTTCATGCTCTGCTTTGCTGTGTAAGTGAAATATGTTCTTTTTTTGAAGCTCTGGATTTTTATTGTAGTTAGAACATAATATTGTTTCTTAGCGCAGTGCTGGATTTTCGCAATGTAGTGTTTCCAATAAGGACCGTTTGTTTGAAGGGTTTAACTTCCCAAAACGACTGAGGCTGTGAGAAACGACTGAGGCTGTGGAGGGCCCCGGACAATTTCGATCAGATAATTCTACCACAAGTGAATGTTGATCAGAATACGTTACAGTATCTTTCGATCTGTCAGGCGTTGTCTGAGTACGCCCAGGCTTGGTACTAAAGAATACCAAAACGTAAATTTGACCGAAAAAAATGGTTTTGCCACATCGACAAAGTAACTGATACGATAACAACAAACTGTAATGGCTAACATCTAATTGTTTTCCACCCTCTCTCGAGGAACTGTACAAAACGCTGGTTTAAACTGTTAGGACAGCTCCATTGAGCGAAGTGGTTTTTGTGGCTTCTGTCCTCTCAACGCGAAGTAAGCCGTGATAGTACAGCCCGTAATCGAGCCTTCTACTGATATCTACGCCCCTACATCCACAGTTCGCAGTCGTTGCTGGACCGACGCAGCTACACCACCCCTCACCCGCGCCAATCCATGCCCTTTCGCCCAGCCAAAGACGGGCGAGGCGTTTCCTCTATGATTGAGGAGCCACGGATGGCAGGTCTCGCAAGCGGGGTGATGTGATCGCATGCGCCCTTTGTGCGACACAGATGGCCGGCTCGCTTCCTCTCTAATTGAACCGCGTTCTTCACCAGCGCTTGCGCGCTTTTATTTCTCGCGCTTAATACTGTCACGCTTATGACAACAACCTTGCGTTGTTCTACGCGTTGGGCTGGTTAGACCAAGAAGCGGCTCAGCCTGAACTTCTTTCTCGTCTTCTTCCCGTGGTGCTCCTCACGACAACCATGCGACATTAGTCTCCCTTTGGAAAAGCATCGACTCGATGCTTTTAAAGGAAAAAAATAACTACAACACGCGCAGACGCAGAGAACCAGAGACTGAGTACCAGTAACCGCAGGGAAAATAAGATGACGCACTCACACTAACGCCATGCGCAAACAGGAAAATACAAAAAAAAGAACCACAGGAGTCACATGGTAACAGAACTAGCGTGAAAGCACAATGGCTACTGTGTGTAGTACTGCTTGAGTAGTACGACGTGCACAGTTTCGGGCGGAAGTTGTCGACGTGAAGACGCTGTGTCTTCCAGAAATACTTCGTAGGTGAGGTCACTGACACGTGGGAGAATCTTGTGTGGACCGAAGTAACGGCTGAGACGTTTTTCAGACAATCCTAGTCGTTGGATAGGTGTCGACAGCCACACTCGGTTGCCAGGGTGCTAGGCGACGTTTCGATGGCGAAGGTTGCAACCTCGCGCATCTGCGCCTTGTTGGAGACTGATGTTTACGTGAGCCACTTGATGAGCTTCTTCGGCGTTCTGGATGTATTGCTCGGCGTCTGGAGCAAGTTCATCGCTATTATTGCACTGGAGCATAGCATCGAGCATGGTTTGCACGTTGCGACCGTAAACAAGGCGGAAAAGTGAAAATCGAGTTCTTTCCTGCGTTGCCGTATTGTACGCAAACGTAATGTATGGCAAAATCTCGTCCGAGGTTCTGTGGTGTACGTTCGCGTATATTGAGACATGTCTTCTATGGTCTTGTTAAGTCTTTCCGTCAGTCCATTGTTTGTGGATTGTAAGCTGTTGTTTTTCGGTGACTTGTGCAGCTCAGTTTAAAAATGTCTTCCATCATTTGTTTGCGCCGTAAATGACGTCCCTCTGTCCGGAATCACACATGACGGCGCACCACGCCGTAGTACGATGTGGTACACGAAAAACTTCACGAATTCAGACGCTGTACCACGGGGTAATGCCTCTGTCTCGGCATAACTGGTCAAGTAATCGGTTGCCACCATAATCCATTTGTTTCCGGTGGACGATAAAGGGAAGGATCCTAGAAGGTCGATTCCCACAAGGTCGAATGGAGTACGCGGTGGTGCAATGGGGTGGCCCGCGGGTTTCACAGGGGGCGTCTTGCGACGCTGGCACTCGCGGCAGCCTTGCACATAACAGTGCATGCTAGCCGACAGTCGTGGCCAGTAGTACTGCTGGCGCACTCTGGCGAGAGTCCGCGAGTAGCCTAAGTGTCCTGACGTGGGCTCGTCGTGGCGCGCAAGGAGGGCGTCATTACGCATGTCGGCTTGGACAACGAGGAGAAAGGCTTTGTCGCTACCTCGCGCGTTTTTCTTGTAAAGGATGGCCCTCCTACGACAAAAGGATGACAGCTCGCGAGCAATATGTCGAGGAACGTGGGAGTTTCGGCTTTCTAAGGAATCCATAACAGGGCGCTTGATCTGCTCGCTGTCTTTACATGAAGTCAGAATCACTGACTACTCCGAGAAAATTATCGGCCTCCTCTAAGTTCATATAAGGATACCCCACAGGTGCTCGAGAAAGCGCATCGGCATCTTCGTGTTTGCGCCCAGACCTGTACACAATCGTGATGTCGAACTCCTGCAAGCGCAAGCTCCATCGAGTGAGGCGGCCAGAGGGATCTCTGAAATTTGCTAGCCCGCGCAGCGGGTGCCAATGAGTAACCACATTGAAGAGACGCCCGTAGAGGTAAGTTCGGAACATTGCCGTCACTCACACGGCTGCGAGGCATTCCTTTTTTGAAGTAGAGCAGTTGGCCCCGGCTCCGGAGAGTGTACGAGTGCGTAGGCGATGACATACTCAGCGCCGCCGTGTCGTTGTACACGGACATCGCCACGTCCCATGTTGCTGGCATCTGTGTGTACTGCAGTAGCAGCGTCCTCGTCAAAATGGGCTAGGACAGGCGCTGTTTGCATTAGGTGCCGTAAGTCTGCGAAAGCTGCCTCTTGCCCTGTATTCCAGGCAAAGCGCACATCATCTCGGGTAAGTCGCGTGAGCGCTTCGGCTAACTTCGAGAAGTTGGCAATGAAGCGACGATAATAAGCACACGAGCCGAGGAAACGTCGCACTGCTCTCTTGTCTGACGGAACAGGGAAGGCGGCGACAACTGCAGCTTCCTCTGGATCGGGCCGAACTCCATCCGTGCTGGCGACATGTCCCAAGAACTTCAGCTCTTCGTACCCGAAATGGCGCTTCTGGGGTTTTAGCGTGAGTTCAGCAGAACGAATGACTTCCGAATGATGTTCTTCGAAGCTCTCAGAGAGGATGCCCACATCGTCGAGGTATACAAGGCAGCTTTGCCATTTCAAGCCAGCGAGAACGGTATCCAGCATTGCCATTTCAAGCCAAAGAGAACGGTATCCAGCATCCGCTGGAAAGTGGCTGGAGCAGAACAGAGGCCGAAAGGAAGAACTCTGAATTCATAAAGCCCATCGTGAGTAACAAACGCTGTTTTTTCTCGGTCTCGCTCATCAGTCTCTATCTGCCAATAGCCGCTCTTTCAATCGATCGATGAAAAATACTTGGCGTGTCGCAAACTGTCGAGTCAGTCATCACCCGTGAAAGCGGGTAAACGTCTTTCTTTGTGACGCCATTGAGCTTCATGTAATCAATGCAGAATCGTAGCGTTCCGTCTTTCTTCTTCACTAGAACGACTGGCGAGGACCACGGGCTGTTGGACGGATGCGTAACACCACCGTCGAGCATCTCCTTTACGTGTGTCTGTATAGCTTCGCGTTCTTTAGCAGAAACACGGTAAGGTTGCTGTCTGATTGGGCGAACATCATCGTCGCTAATAATTAGGTGCTTCGTGAGGGGCGTTTGACCGGCGCTAGACGAACAGGCGAAGCAAGATTGAAATTCCTTGAAAATGTGAAGTGCGGCCTTCCGGACTTCAAAACCTTTTCACAAAGCTTCGCAAGCTTTTCACAAGCTTCACAACCTTTCACAAAACTTCGCATTGACGTCAATTCGGTCCAGAAACCTGTCACCATCATTCATTTCCTCGGACGCGAAGCCCTCCGTGACGTCAGATACAGATAGGATACTCATAGGCCACGTTGGTGCCGCGGAAAAGATGCCGGTGCTCGAAGTTGAACTTCGTCACGAGTATATGTGACCGTCCGTCACGAACACGCACAAGGCTTCGGGCTGCGCATACACCTTGAAGCAACAAAAGTGATAGGTTGCGCTCGGCGACCGCGTCACCGTTTAGATGGTCTTCACACGTAACCTGTATGAAAGTAGTCGCTCGTGGTGACAGCGCCACGCTTTCGTCAGCAACACGCAGCGCAGGTCTACAACAGCTGTCAGCGTCTTGATCTGTTGCGCGTTGCGTTGAAAAGGTCACCATTTGTTCGCGGAGATTTATAATACCGCCGTTCTCGCGAAGGAAGTCCATGCCGAGGATGAGCTGACGAGAACAGTCGCGGAGGACGAGGCAACAAATGTTGACGCACAGATTGTGACTCTTGCGGTACAGCCACCCAATAGTGTAACAACATGTCCTCAAGCTGTGTGAATACGTTTTCCATTCCAAGGTGTCATCACTTTCTTAAGACTAGTTGCCAGTTTTCCGCTAATATTTGAGTAGTGTGCATCTGTATCCACCAATGCGCTGACCAGAAGACCGTCTATCAGCACAGGAATGTCGAGCGAGACTCGGTGACTGTGTTCAGATGTAGATTCCGGCGCTTCTCTGGCACTGCACTCAAACAGGAATTTAATGTCCTCGGCGTTTCGCGGAAGCCTCAATGGGAGGTCTTCCTCACTTTGAGTCCCAGTGACCTCGCCCCTGAAGGTCGCTGCCCTCAATTTTCCGGACGAGGGCTTGAGGAGCGTCCCTGTTCCGTCGCCCCGAAACGTGGCCCAATGGCTGTGGGTCGCCATGGAGGTGGTGACCGCAAGTGACGTCGTGCGAAGGGCACACGTTGCTGGGCGAAGTATTCTTCAATTACCCTTGGCCTCTGACCAACTTGGGGACGAGGCGAATTAATGGCGAAACCGCGCAGTGCCAGTTGTTGGTACGGGCACTCGCGGTAGATGTGACCGGCCTCACCGCAATGGTAGCAGAGGGGTCTTCTATCCGACGCACGCCAGAGATCAGACTTCCGCATAGGTGCACGGCGACCGTCGATGTACAAACCAACGCGTGCTGATTGAATCGCAACTGGCGGCATCGTCTGGATTGAGACTGCGGGGATAGAGACCGGCATGGAAGTGCGCAAGGCTTCGGCACAAGTACGGCTTCGAATATCAGCGGGCAAAGGAGCCGGTTCCACGTTGGTAGGCTTCGGTTAGTGACAGTTGTGCAGCACCTGCTGGATTTCGTCCCTGATCAGACTGGTGATGGAGCCGACCACTGGTTGTCTAGGCCCGTACAGCTTCTGCATTTATTCGCAGACGAACGGGCGAACGATTTCGCGAATCCATTCAACGCGGTTGCTCCCAAGGGTGCCGCGATATTCGGGAGATAATGCAGCATTCACATGCCGGTCGAATAGGGCACACCGCTGATGAAGTGGTTTCTCCATCGTTGCGGCTACAGTAAGAAACTCGTCTACACTCTTTGGAGGACTCCGCACCAGACCAGGCAAAAGCTTCTTTCACACCTCGCATAAGATAGCGGAGCATTTTTTTTTTCTTCTGGCACTGCAGTATCCGCTCGCTTGAAGAGCCGTGTCATCTTCTCTACGTACATCGTGACGGTCTCATTCGGCATCTGAATGCGTGCTTGCAGTGCACGTTCAGCACGTTCCTGGCGGTCGGGGTTCCTGTAGGTCTCGAAGAGGCGATTCTGGAACTCGTGCCAGCATGTCAAGAAATATTATCTGTTTAGGAACCACGTTCAGGCACCGTCCTTTAAGCAGGCGTAGACGTTGCGGAGTTTTGCGGCATCATCCCAGTAGTTGATCGCTGCGACACGCTCAAACCAAGTCAGCCAGTCATCCACATCTTCAAACAGCTCTCCGTGAAAGGGATTAGGCATCAACGGGTTCTGAACGGTGCAGTAGATCGGTATAGAAGACGTAGGAACCTCCATGGTGACTTGAGACGAAGTTATAGTCGCTGTGTCAGCAGGCTGTTCCGGTCTCTCTCGTGGTAGGCCTCGATGGCGGCGGCCTGCTCTGTGAACTGCAGTGTTCACGGGCACAGGGCTTGTGTTCCGGCTACTGGGTGGGGTCTTGTGCATGGGTGAGTTGTGAGTCGTCGTACGCAGCTCCTCCACCAATCTTGTCACACTTATGCCAACAACCTTGCGTTGTTCTACGCATTGGGCTGGTCACACCAAGAAGCGGCTCAGTCCGACCTTCTTTGCCCTCTTCTACGCGTGGTGCTCACACACGACAACCATGCGGAAATACATACGATACGCGGGGCCACGATATCTACTTTGACTTTATACGTATGATGACGGCAACAGCGAGCGCCCGCCGACAGTGTCCATGTAATTGCTATCGGAATAAAAAATTGTTTCTGCGTATGGTCGCTGCCACTCCTGTCTTTCGAGAGGATTGTATGATAAAGCCAAAAAAATAGATATTAGAGACTAAGGTAAATGAAACTTCGTGCATCTTAGTTTGCCCAGGTGCCATAGATATTGACGTCGTCTGCTTGGTTATTAATTGCTAACTATGAAAAGTAAGTAACAATTCATAGAGGACGAAATTATATTCTGCGAAAACCGTACACGCAGTGTAACCATTTTTCTCACAACATTTTTGCAAGCAAGCAGACCACGAGAAAATTTTTAAAAATCTCTTTATCGGTGCTATTACCCGTTACACTAGAGAAAAGTTCCGATGTTACCGCGCAAATTTCATTGAACAGTGGTATCCATGATCTTCACCTTAAATTTGTTTTTTTTAGTCTACGAATATCTCACAATCCATTCGGATGTATTTATTAAGTGGTAACATGCACAAAAGGAGCCTAGGAGAAATCGGCTTAATTCGGTTATACTCAACAAACGTTCAACTGCACGAAAGCAGCCCAACAAAAAATTTAAAAAAAAAAACATTTTTGCGGTGTTGTACAAATTACAGTAGAGCGTAGTTCCGATCTTACCGCGATCTTACCGCGACTTTCGATCTTACCTCGAGAACAGTGGTTTTCGTTCTCTTCAGCTTCAATATTTCTTTTAATCTACGAATATGTCACTGCACTCGGGTCCATTCGCTTGTATTCATTAAACGTTAAAATAAAACTCACTTGACATTTTGTGCTTCTTGTTGGAAAATATTTTATAAAGTGCGGCGAATGAGGCTACGATATAGATAATTTTAACGCCATATGAATTACATGGACACTCTCGACTGGTTTTTGCCGTCGCCGTTGCCGCCATATTTCGTTGTGATAGGATTTACACGTGGGCCTAGGACATGTTTAACATATATGGTACAGTGATTGTAGCTTTTTACGGGCAACACATAGAATACAAAGACGTTAACAGGTTAGGGAGAGTTCACGCGGACCACGGGAAAATGTTCTCGAAACGTCTGTCTCCAGAACTCTTTTCCTAGTCCCGCAAAGCAATGGCGCGTTGCCGCAGCTAATTGTCGAGGTTACGGCCTAGCACTCATGCATACCGAAACTCGCCGGTCTATGTCATTATCGAAGTGGTCGTGACAGTGCTCGCGGCGGCTGCATCGCTCCGTTGTCCGGTACTTCAGGACAACTGGTGAGGTTCTTGACAACAGGCAGCACTTCAGGACAACTGCCCACCGCAATATGAACACATTCAACGTGTTTTAAATGCGAAGCATTTCTTAGCGAACCTCTGGCACTTTGAGCGTTTCTATCTATCTATCTATCTATCTATCTATCTATCTATCTATCTATCTATCTATCTATCTATCTATCTATCTATCTATCTATCTATCTATCTATCTATCTATCTATCTATCTATCTATCTATCTATCTATCTATCTCTATCTATCTATCTATCTATCTATCTATCTATCTATCTATCTATCTATCTATCTATCTATCTAATCTAGCCGCTTACGTCTGGGTGCTCTCATGATCGCCTCCTTAACTTGGTGTAGACCAAAATTGGCATGTGAGGGTAACAGGATTTGACGATTACGACTGTCGGGTCATGACATGAATAACGTGAAAAACCTGTCGCGTACGTCGTCAAACCCTTTCCTCCAGACACGTGTGGCACATACCCATTTACCACGGGCCGCGGTGTTACGGGTATGCGCCACAGGTGATTGACAGTTTATATCTACCCAGGAACGGCGAGAACAGACATTGATAACTTAAATGCGAGAGCGTTAAGAAAAACCAACATCGGCAGCGTTCACCCGACGAATGGAAAGAATGAAAATTAGGATCCCAGCAGGAATTGAAGCCAAGCATTCTTCGTGGCAATCAGGTATTCTACCACAGAGCCACGTCAGGTCTATAAACTGGTTTGGATAAACAGCCTATACAGGCGTAATAGCGGTGCAACGTCAATTGAGGTTGTGGTGCTTGCTATCTAATTTTACAAGAAAGCAATAAACCCTACATTATACTCCTACGATGTGTACTCCTATGATAGAGGCGTCATATCAGAGTAACGTCTGTGGTTCCAGCTTTGGCTCTGCTTTTATAGCAGTCTAATAAACATACATTTGTATTCCTATGATTCAGCAAGCTATATTGAAGCATTGTTCGACCCCCGAGGCATACATTAACGAAAGTTACGTATGATATTCACATCCCTGCACCGTAATTTGCACTTAGTCCGCTAGAACAACGCTGTGTCTTCTTCATTTCTTACGAGGCTCGGCGATGGCGTTATGCTGACCGAGGATGATACCAGATTGATCGACAGCCGTGTTGTAGGCTAGGCTGCGTAGGCCACATACGCCCAGGTAGTCTACGAATACGACAAGCACCATCCACTGATGTTGGTCTATGTAGCACTATCCAGGCCTACCAAGCCGACGGCCTATACCTCACCAACGTGAAGGGTGACTTCAGGTTCCGACATGTCGCCGGCTCTATCGACAGACAGTTTGTCGACGAAATGACCGAGGCATCCACAAATTCCAGCAGCTGTACTATATCTCGCACTTCAATATACATGGCCCCTCGTCACCGCGATTACGACTGGATCCGATAACAAGTCATGACCAGCTACTGGTGCTCACTGATCACGGTGATGATGACCTTGTTCAACAACTGTCAAGAACTTCTTCCACACACGCACACTGGTTCGTCAAACGTGCGCGCGTTCTCCATCATAAGGGACAAGTATAAGCACTACATATCAGCTTACCGCTTCTCGTGTTGGTAATACCCACATTGCTGTTGGCAGTGTTACCTAACTGTAAACAACTCGTTATAGAACACATGTGCGGCTCTTCACCATATATGTGTGCGTATAAAATTTATACAAATCTTTAGCGTCATTGTGTAACGTTTCGCTCAGTAAAAAAAATTACGCCACAGTCACCTTCCCGCCGCATGCTTCGCATAACATCGACTCCCACGGTACATGGGATCTGCCGAATTTTTGACGTTAGTGTTGCCTTGAAGTTTCGTTGTGATCAAAGTGACATCGCTGCAGCAGGCAGCAGCGGCACAATTTGACCATGCGGGCGCGCTATCTCGACACACTTATGTGTGTCAAGATAGTGCTCGTATATCCTTCTACGTGTTGTGTTCCCACCCCTTACTTCGCCCTGATACGACATACAGTAGAAAAATTATTGCGCTTCCTCGAGCAGCCTGGAGCGAGATTGGACCCAGAAGTGCTAGCTTTGCTTCGTATAGCAATACAATTCGTTGCCGTCGCATTCATTCCTTCGCCCTTGCGGCGAAACTATGATGGTTTTAGAGCGAAAGGCGTTATGACATAACAACAACCACCGATTTTGGTGCCTCAGTTGTCCGCCGCCATCGTTGTATGTAACCGTTATCGTGTGAAATAAGAAACATGAATTGAGAAAAAAAATATTCAGGGCTGGATAATATTGGAACGCGGGCATTCTCCGTGGCAGACAAGTACTCTACCGCAGTGCCACGCCAGTGCTTGCAACGCAAAAAGACCTAGTAGAGCCGTTATTCCTGGCAAGGAATCACGCTAACATATGTAATATGGTGTGACAGAAGAGTAGAATATCGACCAGACGTCACGCAAAGCGAATTGCACAACGAGGTCTTTTAATGCTGTCAACCCATTACAAAGGGCTCAGTCATAATTCTTCATCGTCATCATCGACAGCATCAACAAAGTCCACGTAATGTCTTACAGATGTGTAGCGGTACCATGCTTTTCTGCATAATGACGCAGCTTGGCGGTCGAGTACTCTACGAAAGAGCCACGCCAGCGCTTGCAACTCCTCACAGAAAGACTAGGCAAAAAGATACAGGAGTTTTGTCGGACAAACAAACCATGTTAACAGATGTATTATAGCGCGGTAGAAGAGTACAATAACAGCTAGATGTCCCAAAATGCGAATTGTGTAACGAGTGGGTCGGTTGAATCTCGCACCCATTACAAAGTGCTCCATCATAATTCGTTATTGTCATCAGCCACAGCATCAATAAAGTGCGCATATTGCCTTACAGATGTGTAGCGGTACCCCGCTTCTCAACAGGATGACATAAAACAGCATTATATGTGGCTCTCCGCTTCCCAAAAGCTACTATGATTTATGGCGTAATGGGTACCTTGCAAGTGTACTTGTAGTAGCTGCCCGAGGAGAGTTTACAGATGGCTCTAGAGATAACGCTCTTCCAAGCTTTCACTGTAAGTGTGCGCTGTGTTCCGCGCAGGCTTGGCGTACGTGTTTTAACAGGGAAGCGATTTGTCGAATCGTTCCTTGTCCTACGAATAAAAAAGGTATCATCATCATAAATGGGTATGTGCCACAGAAATGGGTAAATCCCACTACTCACCACTGGTCCGCTAACAATGAAGAAGTCAAAAACTACCATCATCACAAACGGGTCTGTGCCGCAGAAATTGGATAATTCCCACTTCTCACCACAGGTCCACTAAATTGAAGAAGGCATCTGTTAACCAAACCAGCGTGGCACCGAAATTAGGCAAATTACCCTACTCCCCAGTGGTGCATCAAAATAAAGGAGGCAACAGTTGGCCTAACAACAAATGGCTGCGAAGCGACCGCGACGAGCCTAAGACCCCTGAGTACGTGCAACGAGAGAATGCTAGGCAACGGGAAAGACAACGGCGGCTACGTTAAGTCCACGACGCGATAGAAGGCCTACGCCAGCGACGACGTGCTCGTAGATGCATGAGAGGTGCGAACGCTTAGATTCAGCGCTAGTTCCTATCTATGAAGTTTGGTTATGCGTGTGGTGTCTGTGAATGTCTGCGGTTTCATTTTAACCTCTGCGCTGAGCATCAGTGTAGCAACAACCTAACGTCAGTAAGGTAAAAAGTTGGGCGAGTTGGTGTTGGTTCATGATACACGGAAGGGTGCGATAATACGGTACACAATGAAGATTGTGTCCCGTGTCCCGTGTCCATCTTCTTCATTGTGTACCGTATTATCGCGCCCTTCCGTGTATCATGAACCTAACGTCACCTACCTAAAGCCTAGCAACGACCTAAAAATGGCCCCACCTCCCCGAAGGGAATCGTGAGGAAATGCGAATGCATTTCTTGCGCCGAGAGAGGGTACCGTTGTCGTCGGACATTCGCCTTCACCGACTTCTGCCATCGCCTTGAGAGGCGGCCAGCCAGCGAAAGGTCGAGAGTGAGGCGCGAGCGGACGGGAGCGTGGGGCGCCAGCGTTCTCGGCTCGGCGTTGGCGTTTCACAGCGGCGTCTCGAGCACACATTTCCGGATGTTCTTGAGAGGCGCCCAGCCAGCGAACGGTCGAGAGTGAGGCGCGTGCGAACGAGAGAGTGGGCCGCCAGCGTTCTCGGCTCGGCGTTGGCGTTTCACAGCGGCGTCTCGAGCTCACATTTCCGGATGTTCTTGAGAGGCGCCCAGCCAGCGAACGGTCAAGAGTGAGGCGCGAGCGGACGGGAGAGTGGGGCGCAGGGATGAGAGAGAGCAAACGGCGAGAGAAGAAGCGGCGAAGCATTGCACCTACCCTCTCCTACACTCTCTAGCACCACATGCTCCGGTGGCTAGGGGCGAGGATAAGCGCGCGCCCGCAGCTGCTGCTATGGGAGAGGGCGCCGCGGACAACGCCGGATGCCTCACATAGCCCGACTAAGAAATGCATTGGCATTTAAAACAACCTAGAAACAGCTTGCTTCACCTAGCTAATTCCTAGAAACAACCTAGAAGCAACTAGCTTAGTCTTCAGAACCATCCATATTCGCTGTTTCATGCCTCGAACGGCTTAGTGCAACCTGCGTCATTTTTTGTTTTATTATAACACAAGAATTTGCTTGACAGTCGAAGGGGAACGGTGATTAACATGTACAATAGCACGCTACGTCTCACTGCGCAGTTGGTTCTTCATTATAGCTTCCTCTCTGGTGTTCTCACGCCTTTAAAGTCGTCTTGCTGAAAATCCTGCTTGCCTGATGTAGTGAGAACTATGCAATAACTGGAAGCTAGTCATATCATGATATTACGCGATATCCCATTCCCATGTACTGTGTGTTGTCTGTGCACGTTGAACAACACCTTATGGCCGAAACTTCATTAGCCCTCTTCTGCGGCGTTCCCCATAATACAATTGTGGTTTTGGCACGTAAAACCCCAGACGTTACTAGGCAAAAGCCATAGATGCTTCATGAAACACGAATATTGACCGTCGGCGGAGTCGGTGGCGCCCCGCGACAGCGGCGTCAACACGAGTGTTGCAAAAAATCATCAACACGTGATCTCACTACATGATATCATCACGAAATCACAGATTGACAAAATTTATGACATCACGTGAAGTCACACAACGTCACGTCGTGTGATGACGCCATCACATGACATGGTCACTTTGCACTGCCTCTGTGAGCATTGGGCATATCACAGAGGCAGTGCAGTCGCACGTGAGTCGCGGAAAGCTGGGAATACCTCCGATTGTGCACTGTTATTCTGCTGGTACATCAATAGTTAAAAGACACAGTCACTTTTTTTGCTAAAGCTGTGCTGCTCCTGTGGTACTGCCGTTACGGAATGTCATGAAAAGAATGAGATTGCGTGGAAATGCGCTAAGTGTCATTTTTGCCGCCAGTAGTACAAAAGCCTGTTCTTACGTTTGCAGTTACCACTGCAGTGCGGGATTCACAGGAGGTCCTAGATGTGAAGACAATGTAAGTATTTTGCTGTGAATTGCTGTGAGTCTTCCACTTAAATAGCACACTTCCTTTACCGATTAAAAAAATCACAGCATATCCACGGAGTGAATGATGATGAGTGGGCGAAGCTGCGGAGGTTCATCGGTAAACCGTGAATCTTCCGTGAATTCTGCCCAACCGACGTGAGATCGGGCGCGTTTATACTAAAGGTTCGATGAGTTATGACGACTTGCAGCTCACTTTAATTTTACATGTACGCTGTGAATTTTCATTGTTTAGAAAACCATTGCTTTAGAAAAATCTGGCGTCTTTCGTTAAGCAGCTGGCGTCTTTTCGTTTTGCTTTAGAAACATCTGGCGTTCTTTCGTTTTGCTTTTTCAAAACATCTGGCGTCTTTCGTTGGTTTATTTCATCAATCAACGGCGTTTTGAACAAAATTTTTATTGTTTAATCACGCACAGGAGAAATCTCACCAGGCACTACCTTGGAGGTAAACAATGGCTGCTAATGGGAATGAGAGACAGAAGAAGTCGGCTTTTAGCTAACACTTACACTTCTACTTCTACTAACGTTTCCTACTGGAACATGTCAATGGCTGCTAATGGGGAATGAGAGAGAAGAATTCGGCTTTTAGTTAACGCGCACGCTGCGAATTTTTTATTGTTCAACAACGCACAGGAAAAATCTCCCACCGGCACCACCTTGGAGGTCAAAGCGTAAGACTTGTTACGGACTACGACTACTACTACTGCTACTACTACTACGACGACGACTACGAGGGACGAACGGGTGCCGCCTTAAGGAGCTTCGCCCCTAAAACAAATTAAAGCCAGATCCAGCGGAGCTCGCAGCGGAGCGGTACAGCGGAGCTCGCAAGCAAGAAGCGCCACGACCTGGCGAACGCAGATTGAGTTCTTTCTTCATCTTTCTTCTCCTTCTTCTTTCTTTCTCATTGTATCTTTTCTTGTCTCCTTCTTTACCTTGCCCTTGTTCTGTCTTCTTTCTTTCATCTTTTTTGTCCATTTTCTATATAGCCTTCTCTCCTCGTTTCCCTCCCCTTAACCTATATATCACTCATCTTCATCCTGACTTTTCTTCCCACTACTTGCTATGCTATACCGTACGCGGTTAAGCTATGTTTATCCTCCCACCTCCTCATTTGCCTTCTCCTCACCATAAAACCGGTCCTCTTCACTTTCACTTCCGTTTCCTATCCCCTTGCTGCAGCATACTGCACGAGGCTATGCCATGCTCTACGCTTTCGCTTCCTCTCTTCCTTCCTCCTCACCCTCACTTCTTTTTCCAACCCCTGGCGGGGTGATTCCATGTAAGATCCAACAATGGAAGGCCGATCGGTCTTTTAAATTAATTAATTTTTTTATATATTGTGACCAGATGAGTGGAAATGAGCGACACAAAATTGGTTTTGCTGCCAACAATTTTCCGAAGCAGCGGGAATAATAATGACGAAGAGGTGGAGTGCCGCGCATACCTGCTCTGCTGTTTTGGCCAACTTTGGGTATAAATTACACATTACATATTAAAGTTAGGTATCGGCCCAGGTCCCGTTTTCTTTTCTATTTTGCAATTGTTTGTCACAGAAATTACACCATGACCAACTAAATTGAACTATCTGGGGATGCGAAGCAGCGCATGGGTCGACTTAATGTTCCGTTCGTCAAGGGCACCTTGCCCGATGTGAACCCGTCCTTGCAAGTGGAGCACACCATGAATTCACTATAGTTGCTGTTGCTGTTACTCGTTCCGAACTCTTGTTAGAGCGCGCCACGCGGGTTCATCGGTACGTCACGCGGGAGCACGTGATTTCATCGCGCGTCTGCAGAATCTCCTTCCCCGAAACCATCACGTGATTGCTGAGAGAGTGTAAGGGGGAGATGCTACAGCATCTTAGCCAGCCCTTAAACAGGCCCGAGCGTGCTAACGCGTGCCAGCACACGTTTCCCTTTAGTCGGAGATGGTGTATTTTCTGAAAACGGCGCCGTTGAGAAGGAGAGTGCAACGGCTCAAGCGCGCGCCGCAATATACACGAGCGCACAGCTGCGCTGGAGTGAGAGAACGGCAGAGGAGAACGGGAGAGGAGAAACGAAGCGATGGCTAGCGCTCACACCACCTGCGCCGGAGAAGGAGGAGGGGGAGAGTTGGCGCATGTGCAGTGGGGGAGCGGACGGACGCCAATGGAGGGACGGACAAAGCCCCGAGCAAAAGCTGCTTAGCATCTAAAAAGGCTTGTAGAAAAGTGGCAACAATTCCGCATTACGTTCTCAGCATTCTTATTTATCAAAATGCTAAAGCTTACATTTATACACCTTTTCCATAACAAAATAGAATCGGGTTAATTTCAAGAGAACACAAAAAATAAAGATTCCGGAAATAGGAAATCACATTTTGGATAGTTCATAAACTTGGTCCTGTTACGTTCCTCCACATCAGCTTTCCCATCATTAAAAATATACTGCACAGTTTTCTTGCGCGCGTACATACGGCCACTCCAATGACACTAATGTGCAAGGGTCAACGCACCATGATGGCCGGAAGACTCTATGACATCTGTGTTCGCGTACTACTCTTCAAATTTAACGAGCTTCGCACAAATTTTGATGTCAGCGTCTGCGCAGTTGGTTGTGAGCGAAAATCGCCAGGGTCCGTGAGCGAGAACCGAAAGTGAGATCGAACCCAGGCCTACTGCGTGGCAAGCAGGTGTTTTACCACGGAGCCACTCCAGTGCTTAAAACTGCTTGGTTAAAACACGTTAGATGTATCTCATGTAGTGGGAAGGGTCTCTTAACGCATGTAATATTCGGTGGCGGAAATGTAACATGGCCTCGGGAGTCAAAAATGCTGAATTTCGCAATGAGTGGGTGGTTTAAAGCTGCCCATTAGTACAATCTGCGCAACTGAGCGCACGCGCGCGTAGCACCTAACGGACGTGTATTGGGTACATCGCCAATTTTCAAAAGGATTGTGGCGCAGTGGGCACTTCGCAGCTCTATTTTCAGTATGCGTTCTAGGGTAGTTTGAAGCGGCCAATTTTACGCGAACGAACGTTCTTTTCCTTGCGGCTCGGTTAAAGGCAATGCGCCCTGGGGCCGGTTTTCCTTTCGGCATTCTACTCTTGAAAACTGAGCTCAAGCGCCCTCCAAGTTTTATCGCATAATTATTTATGTGGTCCTTTATGGTTCAACGCTGCAAGTTAGCTATGGCAGACATTGCAGTGAATGATTCGGGATAAGGTCTGTACGCGTGGTGTACCTCCATGCGCTGCGGCATCGGAGAGCGCACAGACGTTTTGTAAATTTCAGATCCTCTAAAACGCAGTCAGAATTATATACGCAGCTCCGATTGCTCAAAAATAGGATATGGTTGAATAAGCAAGCGACGTATTGCTAATAATCTTTAGAGGAATGGATAAATTGTGAAGATCATCTAGAACCACTTATTCATACACAATTTGTTTCTGGGCTGCAATAGTTTGAATAACTTGGACAACTCAGATTGTCTTTTTCCATATAGTTTTTTTCATGCAGACCTGGCAATGCCTGCCACATAGTACAACTCGGAAGATGCTTTCATTGACGGTTTTCACTGAGCTATGAAATGAGCTCTCACTGCGCCTTCTCTTGGAACGAGCACATTGGGTACGCGCGCACCTGCTCGGTAGACTCGCAATAATGGCCACTCCGCTGACGAAATCATTGAATCGTATGAGGTCTCACGTGCCAAAACCGCGATACCTTTATAAGGCACGTCGTAGTTGAGGGCTCTGGAAATTTTTACCATCTGTCTTGAACCTGCACTGACATCGCACAGCATACGGCCCTCTCTCATTTTCCCTCCGAAATACGGCTGCCGCGGCCGGGCTCAAAATCCTGACCTTCGGGCCAGCAGCCGAGCACCGTAGCGGCGCACCAGCTCAGTAGATTGACCAAATCATTTGGAAATTGACGTGCTCAGTACCGCCGACACTTTTTTCGGTACTGCTGGATTTTTACACAGCAGGAATCCTGGTTGCCTGCATTCTAAACAGTATTCGGGTCAGAAGCCTATCCAACAACTGCCTATCCTTCCGTATTGCCCCATTGGAGAGTTCTTAACTACTGGTGCAGCTAGTTGCGCCATATGTTAGTGAAAGCTCACGTGGAGGAGAATAAGTGCAGAATGATTAAAACTACCGGAAGTTTATTTTATTTAGGTTGTCTTCGGAAATTTCTACTGTTCGGTGTGTTCTTGAAGTTAGCTCGATAGTATGTCTTTGTTGAAAAGCTATAAAAATACAAGCCTTAGCATTTTCATAAATAAGTTTGCTAAGAACGTAAGGTGGAATTCTTGCCCTTCTCCCACGAGCTTTTTTCTTTTTTTAGATAAAGACTCGCAACGCAGAAAACAAAAGAAAGTTTCCTGGACAGATTTTCAGATGTTTATAGGCGCATCTACACAACCCAATAAAAAGCAAAAATAACAGAACACAATCAACAGCATGCATATATTTGGGTGAGAGAAATTTGAGCTACCTAACTTTACCATATATTTTTTTGTAATTCATAACCAAAGTTGGCCGAAACGGCAGATCAGGTAAGCGCAGCACTCGACCTTTTCGTCATTATTGATGGCCGCTGTTTAGAAAGCATTTTTAGAAGTAAAGTCAATTGCGGATCTCTTCTTTCCACTCATAAGCTAACAATTAAAAAAAATGGAATAAATTTAAAAGGAAAACCGGCGATCTCTTGTTCGGCCTTACATGGCATCACCCTGTTATATTGTTATATACTGCTACACTGCTATAACTACTATGCTGTTGCAATGATATAGCGCTACACTGCTATACTATGAATGGCTTGGCATGCGAGGAGCTACTTGGAACATACCCGCTTTCTGTGCGTCATACTCGCCCAAGTTTCTGTCTATTACAACGGCCTTGCTCCGAGCTTAAGAATGTCCGATGTTAAAAAAGAAACCTGAAAAACAAAATGCTCCGGAGTGGTACCAAAATAAAAGGAGCCCTTTTCCTAGCAGCAAATGGCGGCAAGATGGCGGCAAGCGAAGATTGGCATACGCCTACCTGACCTACTAGTTATCTTTCTTGCATTCTTTTTTATTGCGATAGCAATTATATGGACAGTCTCAGCTGATTTTTATCGCCGCCGTCATGCACCTATATATATATATATATATATATATATATATATATATATATACATCATGCACCATATTATGCACCTTTATATATATATATACATATATATATATATATATATATATATATATATATATATATATATATATATATATATATATTGTAGTGAAGAGAGGACGACGAAGAAACACACGAGCAAGCTAGCAGGCAAGCAAGCCGCAGTGTCAAGAGTAGCAGGGGACTCCAGCTCGCGCTCGCCCGGATTTTGGCTGCTTGACGCCCGCCGCTCTCCGACGCACTACTCTAGACGCTTGTTGACATTCCCTGAAGACGCGTCAATAAACAACGTCACATTTGGTGGAGGTACGTGGATTCCCAGTACCAACCTGGACCTTCGCTCCCGGAAACTCCCCCCGGTTCGTGACCACATCGCCACCATGGCCGAGGAGACCCCTCTCCAGTCGGGACCTTCGGCAGTCCACGTCACCTGCGGCGCCATGTTCCGCCAGCGAGATCCACCCATCTTTACCGGCTCAGGTGACTCGGACGTGGAAGAATGGCTCTCGAAATACGAACGTGTGAGTGCCAGCAACAAATGGGACGACCAAATGAAGCTTGGTTACGTCCAGTTCTACCTTGCGTACATCGCCCAGCTGTGGTATAACAACCACGAGAGCGACATTCCCACTTGGTCCGTCTTTAAGACTTCCATTACGGACGTTTTCGGTCGGCCATCGGCTCGCAAGCTTCGGGCAGAGCAGCGCTTGCGTCAACGCGCGCAGCAACCCGGCGAGAACTTCACGGGCTACACTGAGGATGTGCTGAACCTCTGCAACCGCGTGAACTCTACCATGACCGAAGAGGATAAGATCAAGCACATCCTGAAGGGCATCGAGGACGATGCTTTTCAGATGCTCCTCGCAAGGAATCCCACCACAGTCGCTGCACTCATCTCCTTGTGTCAGAGCTTTGACGAGTTGCGTCGGCAGCGCTTGATCGCGCGCCAAGCCCTCACGACCGACACGCTATCGAGCTTGCACGTTACTGCTCGCCCTGCCGATCAGCAGCCGCTGCTATCCACCATCAAGGAGTTTATCCGCGAAGAGGTAGCACGTCAGCTTTTACTACTACCTCTCACGAACGAGCCAGTGCAGACTTTGGCCCCTGACCTTCAACACGTCATTCGGACCCAAATTGCTGAGCACCTACCACCATCTATACCCCAACAACCACTCGTCACTGCGCCGCTCACTTACGCAGCTGTCGCTGCTCGGCCCCCTCAGCAGCCTATGCCGTATACCCGACCTGCGATGCCAACCCCTGCGATGCCAACTCCTGCGATGCCGACCCCTGCCTCGCCGCTGACCACGACTTCGTCGCCGCTTCACTACGCGGGGCCCTCGCCTTCGTTTTTCCGCCGTCAAGACGTGTGGCGAACGCCGGACAACAGGCCCATCTGCTTCGCCTGCGGTGTCGCTGGACACGTCGCTCGCCACTGCCGCCGTTGCCCACCTTCTTTCTTCGACACCGTGGCCACACCTGATCCTTCGTCGTCACGCACACCACCTAGGTACGCCGCTGATAATCGACCATCCTTCTCCAATCGTCGATCACCATCTCCTCGACGACGCTCTCTGTCACCCATGCGTCGTCGCTCAGCTACAGAGGAGGGAAACTGATTGCTGCAGTTCCGGAGGCAAGAGCTGCATGCAAGTCGAACTGCCCAAGGCCTCCGTGTGTTTCGCCGCCAAATGTTATAGACGTCGATGTCGAAGGAACCGCCGCCGTTGCGCTTATTGACACAGGGGCCGCCGTTTCCGTCATCTCTGAGACACTGTGCCGCAAGATAAAGAAGTTGACGACGTCGCTATCAGGACTAATGCTCCGTACTGCCAGCTCACAGTGCATTGCGCCGTCAGCTGTCTGCACTGTGCGAGTCACCATACAAGGTGCACTTTACGTGATCGAGTTCTTTGTGCTACCGTCCTGCTCCCACGACATTATTCTCGGTTGGGACTTCCTATCGAGTCATAGCGCCATCATAGACTGTTCTCGTGCAGAAGTAGCTCTTATGCCGCTGCAGACCTCTCTTTCGTCGGACCCTCCCCACAAACTAGTCGTCGCTGAGGACACAGATATACCCCCAAACACGTGGACCCTTGTAGCACTGACCTGTACGACCGCACCAGACGGAACAGCACTCTTTGCCCCGTCGGACGTATTTCTACGTCGTTGCGGCTTACGACTGCCCTTTGCAGTACTATCGATTAATTCTGGCGCTACGATAATGCTCGTTGCCAACTCGCTGACGTCCGCCGTTACCTTGCTTCGCGGGGAATCTTTGGGGCACGTACAAGACGTCGACCTCTTGCGTTCCCTGGACTTCTCTGAGGACCAACACCACCTTCAGCTGAACGCCATGACGTCACCTGTTCCCAACTCTTCAGCCCCAGATAATTTCCGCCCTTCAATCGCCGACGATCTACCGCCATCGCATCGCAGCCAACTCCTCGCCCTTCTGCAAGACTTCCGCTCGTCCTTCGATTGTGCCCAGCCAACCTTGGGCCGCACGACCAGCGTCACACACCACATCGACACTGGTTCACATGCTCCCTTACGCCAACGACCCTATCGAGTTTCCGCGGCAGAACGGCAAATTATCAACGAACAAGTCGACGACATGCTTAAACGCGCAGTGATACAGCCGTCCCAGAGCCCCTGGTCCTCTCCTGTCGTACTTGTGCGCAAGAAGGATGGATCAATAAGGTTCTGCGTTGACTATCGCCGCCTCAATAAGATTACTCGAAAGGATGTGTACCCGTTGCCACGCATCGATGACGCTCTCGATTGCTTACAAGGGGCGGAATATTTCTCGTCTTTAGATCTACGCTCGGGTTATTGGCAAGTACCGATGGATGTCACCGATCGTGCGAAGACTGCTTTCGTCACTCCTGATGGACTCTACGAGTTTAACGTCATGCCGTTCGGATTGTGCAACGCCCCCGCTACCTTCGAACGAATGATGGACAACATCCTTCGCGGCTACAAGTGGAACACCTGCCTTTGCTACCTCGACGACATCGTAGTCTTTTCTAGGGATTTCCCTACTCACCTTGTCCGCCTGCGTGAGATTTTGACGTGCCTCACCTCAGCTGGTCTTCAACTCAACGTCAAAAAGTGTCATTTTGCGGCGCGCCAGTTGACGATATCGCCCCTCTTACCAATCTTTTGACAACTTCTAATGGCCTGTCTGCTTGGTCAAGAGAGTGCGACACATCTTTCGAAACGCTGCGGCGCTTACTGACATCGCCTCCAATACTTCGGCACTTTGACCCTGATGCGCCAACGGAAATCCATACTGACGCCAGCGGCGTCGGCCTTGGTGCAGTACTGGCTCAAAAGAAACCGGGATACGAAGAATACGTCGTCGCTTACGCGAGTCGAACTCTCAAGAAAGCTGAGTGCAATTATTCGGTTACTGAGAAGGAATGCCTTGCCATAATTCGGGCTTTGGCTAAGTTTCGCCCGTACCTCTATGGCCGCCCTTTCGACGTCGTCACGGACCATCATGCTCTATGTTGGCTCTCCTCGCTGAAAGATCCGTCGGGACGCCTCGGTCGTTGGGCGCTTCGGCTGCAAGAGTACGACATTCGTGTTGTGTACCGATCGGGCCGCAAGCACTCTGATGCTGATGCGCTCTCCCGCTCACCGCTAGCGTCCGACACAGCTTCCCCATCAGCTTCCTTGTCGCCAATCGACGTCGCAGACATGTCGTTGGAGCAACGCAAGGATGCGTGGGTTTGCCACATGCTCGACTTTCTGGCTGATCCATCAGCTTACCCCGCTTCAAGAACTCTTCGTCGCCAAGCGCCCCATTTCGCTATTCGAGATGGTCTCCTCTATCGGCGGAACTACGCGTCTGATGGTCGGAGGTGGCTCCTTGTGATACCTCGCCACATGCGCATGGAAATGTGCGCTGCTTTTCACACCGACCCGCAAAGCGCTCACGCCGGCGTTCTCAAGACCTACAACCGCCTGCGTCAGCGATACTATTGGCGCGGACTGTAGTCATTTGTGTGCAAGTATGTCCGCACTTGTACCGCCTGTCAGCGACGAAAGGCTCCACCCCAACGACCAGCCGGTACACTTCAGCCTCTCCCGTGCCCGGCGCGTCCGTTTGACCGCGTCGGTGTTGATTTATACGGCCCGCTTCCCTCGACCACTTCTGGGAACAGATGGATTATTGTCGGCGTAGACCACCTCACGCGTTACGCAGAGACTGCAGCTTTGGCCACAGCAACAGCCAGAGAAGTTGCGTTTTTCATACTACGCAACTTCGTCCTGCGCCACGGCGCCCCGCGCGAACTTTTGAGCGACAGAGGACGTGTTTTCCTGTCCGAAGCTATTGAAGCATTGCTCGTTCAGTGCAATATCGTTCACCGCATGACGACCGCATATCATCCACAAACCAATGGCCTAACCGAAAGATTTAATCGCACTCTCGGGGATATGCTGACGATGTACACGGCATCCGACCAGACCAACTGGGACACCGTTCTTCCTTTCGTGACATACGCGTACAACACTGCTACGCAAGCCACCACAGGATTCTCACCGTTCTTTCTTTTATACGGACGAGAGCCATCCTGCATGCTGGACACCATGCTTCCTTACACACCGGACGCATGTGAGTACAGCCCAATTTCCGAGTTTGCCAGGTACGCAGAAGATTGCCGACAGTTGGCCCGTTCATTTACGACAGAAGACCAAGGTCGCCAGAAGCTTAGGCGCGACGACGACGGACCTCTTGCTGCTTTCAAGACAGGTGCTCTCGTCTGGCTTTGGGTACCGCCGAACACTCCTGGACTTTCCTGCAAGTTACTAGCCCGATACCACGGCCCCTACCGCATTCTTCCTCAGACTTCTCCCGTCAATTACGAGGTCGAGCCCTTGACACCATCTGACGACTTGTGCCGTCGCGGCCGAGAAATCGTCCACGTGTCTCGGATCAAGCCATATTATGACCCCGCTATCTTGTCAACGCCTTAAGTCGCCAGGATGGCTCCGCTATTCCCCGGGGGCCAATGTAGTGAAGAGAGGACGACGAAGAAACACACGAGCAAGCTAGCAGGCAAGCAAGCCGCAGTGTCAAGAGTAGCAGGGGACTCCAGCTCGCGCTTGCCCGGATTTTGGCCGCTTGACGCCCGCCGCTCTCCGACGCACTACTCTAGACGCTTGTTGACATTCCCTGAAGACGCGTCAATAAACCACGTCACAATATATATATATATATATATATATATATATATATATATATATATATATATATATATATATATATATATATATATATCAAAGTCCCAAACAAAAATAATTCAGAACAATGTTTCCGAAGCGCGGAGTCGAACCAGCGACCTCTCTCTCCGCAGTGCGTCGCGCTAACCACTACGCCAGAAAGCGCAGATCCTTCAGGCAGCTAACAGCGAGCGTTATATACACACAATTTACCGCTGGCAGGACTCAGAGACGGCAGGCGCTTATAAGCGTTTGTTCATTGCCAGCGAGATGGCGCGAGGAGCGCAACGGGCGCAGATCATATATGGCTCTGAACGGGCGCATTTAAAGGTCGTCGGCCAGCTCGCTCGCTTCTTCGAATATTTGCGCAGGGACAACCTTGCCCTTCCCCTGTCTGCTCGCGCGGTAGTTGCTGCCGGGGGGGCAGATGTTTTTGCAGCGTCAACGTGTCCATAACGGGCCGCTTTTCTTGGTATCGCATTCATTGCTTCGCCCATGCAGCGAAACTGTGACGTTTTTCTTTCTTTCTTCCTTTCTTTCTTTCTTTCTTTCTTTCTTTCCTTCCTTCCTTCCTTTCTTGCTTTCTGTTTCTTTCCTTCCTTCTTTCTTTTTCTTTCTTTCTTTCTTTCTTTCTTTCTTTCTTTCCTTCTTTCTATCTTTCTTTCCTTCTTTCTTTCTTTTCTTCTTTCTTTCTTTCTTTCTTTCTTTCTATATATCGCACTAAGCAAAACTCCCTGAATAACTTTTTACACACTCCATGCTGGGAATGGGACGTTTACCGACGTGCTTAGCAGCGCAACGCTTCTGCTGCTACGGGCAACAGCAACGGTTATGCGTGAAACAATGAAGTGCAACAATGAAACACAGCAATGAAATTTAGCAACGCTAAATGACACGTGACCTACATAGAAGATCAGATTGTCATATCAGAAACTGCCTAGGATCTATAGCGCATAAATGACAAGAAAACGGCGCATATAAATAAGCATGTGACAAATGCATGTTTGATCGCCCCATGTGTGCGCCCCCACATTTCTGTACATTCGCCGACGCCGGGTTTTTCGCGAACGGTGCCACCACAACCACCGAAATCTGTACGTCACACAAGCTTCGCTTTAAAGTCACAGTTTCGCCGCATGAGCTAATCAATGAATGCGATATCAAAAAATCAGAATGTTATAACAAGTGCGCCTCGTGTATTCGACCTGGCGTATTTCTAGAAAACGCTGTTGTAAGGGAACGCGGCTGCTCATGCGAGCGAAGCGGCCGCCAAACTGTCTATATCTTCAACGAATGTAAGCGGTGGGAGCGTATCACGTACTAAGGTATGATCGGTCTTCTAATTTCCTTCCAAATAGCGCGCGCGCGACCCCACCCTTTTGATCGAAGTACGCAGTTCATGTCGTAGCGACGCAGGACCCCTCCGGTATCCAGTATTGCATTTCTTGAACATGCTGCCAGCCACCGCCGTAAGCAGCTGCATGGGGTAGCCTGCTGCGCAGACTACCCCATGCAGACTTCCTGCGTGCGGGCATCGCACGCAGGAAAGTTTTGACAACCAAGTTTCGCGCCTCTGCGCAGCAGGCTACCACATGCAGCTGCTTACGGCGGTGGCTCGCAGCATGTTAAAGAAATGCAATACTGGAAATCGTGAGGTCACATCGCAGACCCCCAGAAGAAAAGTCGTTGCGGTACCTTATATGCATAACTTGAGCCACAATCTAAAAAAGATTGGCAAAAGAGTTGGTGTGGATGTTGTTTCTTCCGCCCCATTAAAACTTTCTGGTTTGTGCGCACGTGTAAATAATTCGACGCAGAAGCGTTATAACTGCTACAAGAAGCGTCGCGATCAGTTTGTGCCATGCGCAGAAGGTGTTGTTTACACTATCACCCTGTCATGTGGGAAAGAGTACGTTGGGCAGACGGGCAGATGCCTGAATGACCGCCTAAGAGAACATTCTTACAATATAACCAAACTGGCGACGACTGGTCATCTGGCAGCACACTGCATGCGCTGTGGCTGTAAGCCCATTTTTAACGAAACCAAATTGATCACGAGAAGTTCAGATCAGGTGACCAGGGAGATTGTAGAGGCGTTCGAGATTAACAAAAGCAAAGATTATGTAAGCTGCCTGTCTATTTCGCTGACTCAAAAAGAGATAGCATTCCTGTCGCGGTAGCGGTGGCGCTGTGGCCGTTAAGCAGTTTGTTGGTGTGAAGGTGATGTTGACACGTGTTCCCCTCTTTCTTGCGATCGGTATTTATTCTGTTGTCGTGAGCAATAAACGTCAGTTTTTAGTAGCGCCGTGTCCTCGTCCCTTCTTGCTCGTGTTTGTGTCTCCTTGCGCTGAAACATAAGGAAGGACAATACAGTCATGTCTACGCCGTGAAAACCATCGGTCAGCGATGCGAGAGTACGTGTTGTAAATGCGGCGCAAGCTTTGAAGTATACACACTTAGAAATAATTGGGCAAATTGTGGTCACGTGAGCCTGCGAAATCAGGCAAAAACTCACGTAAAGCTGTCCGGCCTTGGTACATATTTCACCGCGTCAGTGGAGCAACTCTGGAGTCTAGGCGCTGCGTTGGCGCGGTCGTGCGTTTGAAGTATGGGACGACGGAACACTTTGCGAATGCCTGTGGAACACCGCGCCTCCACTTCTCATTCCCCTGCACAAGATGGAATGGCTCCAAGTTTCGTCACAAAGTAACGAAAAACCGGCCGAAATGAACACAAAAGAATTGGATGAAAAGGAAGTCGGGGGGATGGCATGCCGGTTCATGAAGATGACATGTTTACGTCTCCGACAGACAGATTACGCTAGGTTACGACAAACAGATTATGGTGTCGTAAACAACTTCTTAGAACGAACTAGATTGAGCCGTCTCAAGCAAGTAGAACTGGTCGGCCACCGTGTAGCTTTCGCGTTTTAAAACGGACGTTATATTATATATATATATATATATATATATATATATATATATATATATATATATATATATATATATATATATATATATATATATATACATATATATATATATATCGGCTTTTCTGGTTAAATGATGGTCGGTGATGTATCCTCCAACGTCTTTTTCAGACCTGCCGCCGAGATGGTACAGGCTGCCCAAAAGGCTGCATATGTCCACTTGACATGGAAGAAAAGTTTTTTGGAAGACTATGTGAACCCGAATAATGATCAAAGTGGACTTGGCGGTGTGATCGTTAAATAAACAATCAAGTATCCTTAATTTGCACTGGCAGATTTTATTTATCTTGCTAGAAGCACTCTCCATTGATTACGGTGGAGATGTGATGGTCAGCTGATACCAACGATTGCGAATCGCATATGTATAGACGAAATATTTAGAATTGCTGCAAGTTGGACGTGTTTGTATACGTTCATGATGGCTGCTGTACGCTGTCATAATGGAAATTTTGGCTACTGGGTGAGGGATGACAAATCAACGCCAGCATTTGCATCATATGCCCTTCTAGCAACTGAGTGCCGACAGGTGATGGTACCGCGCTCTATAGCACGCTAAAATCACACAGTAGCAACATTACCGTGTACTGAAATCGCGGACGGAGCGATCGCGTTTCATGACGCGCGATCGTCACCAAGCGCGCTGACGTATTGATCCCCCATTTGCCATTCCGTCTTGTGTAGCTTCCAGCGTCGACTTCTGTAGCTTCGAGCGCCCACCTCTGTAGCTTCTAGTGGCCACCTCCGTAGCTTGTTTGCATGTCGAAATAAAAAAAGAATGATGTACACTGTGGGCGTTCACCTCAGTGGGTTAGTGCTAGGATGTCTCACAGGAATCACATTTACTGATCAAATTAACCTGAATTTACCTGCAGATTTACCTGAAATCACATTTACCTGAATGCTCAATTCTTTGACGACCGTCGAAATTTGATGAGATGCAAAGGCAGCATGCTTCAAAGTAGTGGATAGATGTACAACGGAAGTCAGTCTACTGTACAAAAAAAAATGCGAAGAGGAAGGTTATCGGATACAGTCCGATCCGGAGAAGAAATTGAGGTAATCAGAGCGGGTGTTAAGGCAATAGTTATTAGCAGGCCATCAGCATATGCACACAGCAGAACAAATAAGCGTCTACCTATTGCGATGGCTGCTGTAACAGGTGAATAGCGTAGCCTTAAACACACTACCTAATGTCAACAAGACAACGTAGACGAAATCTGGAGGAACAGACGAAGAGGACTGAAGGTTTCATTTAAAGATAAAACAAGAAGTATTGCAAAGAATTTAGACAGAAATCCAACTCCAGTAAGTCCATTAAAACAGTGCACCAAAAAGCTATTATCTTGGCCGGTGCATGCCCTTGTCGATCCTTCAGGAACCAAGATAAAGTCATGAAAATTTCTTCTGGAGCCGATGGGAAGCTACGCTCCTGCGTCTTAGAGACCAACGAAAAGCTGTCCCGGTGGCCCCTTCAACATATTTGCACACTTGATAGTTTACTGTGGCGAGAAAACAACTTTTCGCGAGCGGGGAGCTGTTGAAACTCATAGGGAACAAGAGGAAGTAGAGTGCGGACACGAAAGGCGCGTGCAAAAGTAATAAGCAATAAAGAAAAAGAAGGATCTTGCTTTCGTTCGCATCGAATCAGCCTTTCTCGTCTCGTTTCTGCGACAAAATGAGAACAGAACAAATGGTAGTGAAGCGGGCATCGCGCATCCGGGAGGCAGCGCAGACTCCTCCACTGCTGATCACAGTGACTCCAGCGAACTTCAGAACACTGAACCTCAAGCAGGACTTAGCAACAGAGACCGAGAAGGTGAAGTGGGAACTGTCGACAGCAGTGATGCCGTGGAGTTTTCGTACTCTCGTGACGATAGTTTCTACAACTGGATCACCAACATTGAACAATGCCGTGCGATCAAGCTCCGGAAGGAAATTCACGTGCTGAGTTATCTGTGAGTGATTTACTAGACAGTTCTGATGATTTCAGTGACTACCAGGGCAATCTCTCAGAAGAAACCATCCCACACCAATCGACAACAAACGCGCAGGTAATTTTGCTCGTCTTAGCTTACTGAGTCACTGCCGGATCGGCATGGATACAGGTGAAAGGCCTGTTCACCCTCCTCAGTACTCTTTTCGGAGAGGTTGCGGCGTCCTCAACAGCATACTTTCTTCGGAATATCCGAAAAAAAAAGATGCGCAGCGATTTCACCCGTGCTGTCGCTATTGTGACAATTATTCTGGCATTTCACGTCAAGTTTCTGCGAAAAGTGGCATGCCTTGCAATAACTGCAGTATAAGAAAAAAAAGTCGCAGGAAAGTTGCTGTCTACACGTAGTTTCTTCGTTGTCACTGACATGAAGCAACATTTAGGAGACATAATGAAACCTGTCAGTGATTCACTTTCGAGAGCTTGCGAACGCTTTCGCGTGAGAAACGAGAGCCAGGAGTGTGCTCTGGTTTAACCGATGGGGACCTGTACAGGAATGCACGAAGATAGTTGAACATGTCCTCGACTGACGTTACGGTGGCTTTCATTACACACGGTGACCTGCATTTGAGTCCAGCAAGAACATGATTTGGCCAATAGAGGTGTAAATAATAAACTTCCCATGGAAATTCCTTGGCAGGACATAGCTCTTACGGGCCTTTGATTCTCTAAGTGTCATCCACTGATACACGTTTTCAAGGCCAAGTTTGCCGATGAAGTCAGAAGCATTGGAACTATAGCATGGACTTCTGCTGGAAGAGTCACAAAGTCAGCAGTGCATGGGGTTTTTTGCTGTGTGTATTCTCCTGCAAGAGCAGTGCAGTTCAACACGAAGCAGTTTAATGGTTATTATGGCTGCAGCTGGCGCCGTGTGGAGCGCACATGTGTTCACAGTTAGTAAAATTTTATTTAAGCTTACATATTTGTCCAAAATGCTAATTGAAACCGAAAATATCGAAAATGTTGTAAATGCGGCATTGATTTGTCTATTACTGAGCGTTTTAGTCCACTGCATAAAGCACGGCTTCATTTTATAGCATGAACTTGAAAGGGCAGTCAATGCTAAATTGGGTAGTGGAAATAAACAAGCGCAAATACTTTTCTTGAAGTTTATTTATTAACAGTACAATATGATCCGTATTATATATATCAAATATGTTGTTTTGGGGAGGACAGTTATCATCTCAGAACTTTGCACCCTGAAGGAATTTAATAAATAAAATAAGTACAGCGTTTTGAGTTTTATTCTGTCTTAAAATCCTACCTTTATTGAAGGGTAATACTGAAAGGCCAGAGCCTTTGTCTGCGCCAGCTCAGTACATTGAAATTGAATGAGACAGTCTGGAACTGGAGGGCTGCTTGTGGCATGCATGTTTAGAGAGCAGAGAAAGTGATATCATGTCAGGCAGCACGTCTGTGCTGCTCTCCTCGACTTTGACAACGCGCGAGTACAAACATGACAGCATGGCAACTTTTTCAAGAGTAAAAATTGCTCATTTGTTTCACATTCTTCAGTAGCAGAGAAAGAGAACGGCTTGGAATAATCAAAATGCCCATTTGTAGCAACGGGTGAGCTCTGAATTTAGCTGCCAAATTATAACCTAGAGGAGCTACTAAATTCTCCGTGATGCAGGTAGTTTTGGAAGTGCTCTGCGAGAGCCAATCGGGTGCACACGTTAAATTTGTCATCTACATTTTTTAACTTGCGCAAAATGCCCTACATCCCCTCTATTCAATTTAATATCTCATATTTTTTTTCTGTGTGTGGGCTAATAACTTGTACCTAACCTGTTGCTTATACTCTTCGACAGTAACAGCTAAAAAAACCAAATGCTAGACGTCCATGTGCTGGACTTCGGTGCAAGTGAAAGACCTGCAGTTGGTTGAAATTTCTGGAGCACTCCAATACGGCGCTCCTCATTATCATATTGTTTTGAAATATAAGCCCTCAACAAATATCACTTAAATAAAAAATACCAATGACTTTTTTTAGTTTAGCCGTAACAAGAGTGTGAAAGTTCCATGTGATTAGGATATATTTAACATTGTTATCCTTTACTGGTAATACCATTGATACGCCAATGACTCCAAACACAGCACAACAAAACCTGAAGACAGTCAAGAAGATGTGATACGTTCTGTGAATATTAAGATGTACTGGCTTTCCCAGATCACCTGTTACTTTAGCTAATGTCAATGGCATGTCAATGAAGCCTTGAAATTAGCAAGGCTTCAAATACAAATTCTAAAATACTGGGCGTTCAAACACGGACACAGAGTAAGAGTCAACATACCACAAACGCCGACCAACAAGTGCAAAGGTGCATAATGGCGGAAAAGAAAGATTCCACGAAAACTTTCATGCGAATGCGCAGGCAACAGGCGAGCCTATCGTTACGGCACGCATGGAAGTCAACATAAAAGATAACTCCTAAGGCATTTGCGTAGTTCTCTATGGAAGTTAATCGCCAGTTCACTCACGCATGCCCTGCCACTATTATCGACATGCCATGCCTCAATCATTAGATGGGCTTCTTCCTCCCTGTGGCTGTGCAAAACTGCGCATTCATGGAAACTTGGAATGCACCTACACTCTCGACAATATAAAGGTAGATTACAAGGCGAGTCGCCGGTTCAACCGCGGTTCGTTTCCGCTGTTGTGCGCCTTTACAGTTCTTAGACGGCGTTTGTGGTGGCTTGGCTTCATTCTTCTGTCCCTGTTTGCGTGCCCCATTCTTTAGAATGAATACTTACCAACTAGGTCAGCTCTTTGTTATTCTAATCTCTAAATATTTGGTGCGACATATATTAGACAATACTGATGGGACAAGGAGAGTAAAAAAAATTGGCTGAGGTTTAACCACCGAGAAAAGTATTTTAGGAGAATAATCTTCTTGAATGGCGCATCGCGTCCCGGTGGAAATGCAGCTTCAACCACAGCACGACAAATTATGCTCTTGCCATCGGTTACATGTTGCTGTATGGGCGCGGCGCATAAAAATCACGATAGCATCACGTACCGTATTTAGTGTGTTGTAAGGCGACTACAATTGTAATGCGAGGAGTGACTTTTATGTGCTTCCAGGAAGAAAGAATAGAATTGCGGTATTCGATTGTAACACGAGGATCGACTTTTGGTAGCGCAAGTTAAAAAAAAAACTCGTGTTACATTCGAGTACTACGCCATATTGTCAACTTCTCCGGTTTCGGTCTGTAATGTCAATAAGCAAATATGGCAGAAAAAAATTGGCCGCGTATCTGCGTGCTTTGCTGCAAATGTCGTCTAAAGACGATAGAAGAGGCGCTGCGTGAGATATGGACGTCATCTGGCAATACTTCCGGAAACATGAGTGCTGTGTTGCGGGCTGGTAGTCCCGGCGCAGCGGCAGGCGAAGACCGGCGGTGACCAACGCTACCGGTGGGGACGCCGGCCAGCCCGAACACGCTGTTTGGCGCGATGCGCCGAAGGAGAAGAAACGTCCGCACTCAACGAGTACTCTCCACAAACTCTCTTATTTACACGTCGTCTGGGTAAAACAGGAATGCCAGAGCGGCGCCCCCTGTCATTCGTACAATGCAATATTGAACCGAAACCGAAACATAACATGAGCTTGTGCAGAGGGCACGGAGGAAGGCAAGTTTCAGCGCAGTCGAATTTTCAGCACAGCTTAAGAAACTAGGGTCTTTAAAATTGCGTATCTATGTATTTTCTATTAAAGGGACACACCACCTAATACTTACCCAATGATGTTGCGCCTCAGATGCACAATATTTACTTTTTGATCGACAATTTTCACAAGTATGAACAGCCGTACCAGTTCAAGATGGGTGGGCGGTAAGCAAGTGGTTCAACTTTGGCCGGGTGGCTGAATCGGGTGACGTGCCGACAAAGAGAAAGACAGACCAAACTTTTTGCGTTTAAGTTCCCCAGGAAAGACTATCGTCTTTAAAACAGTGGCTCAAGTTATTAATAAATGCTGCCCTAATTATAAGCGGTGCAGTCCTTGTAACGTGCCACTCATAGTGGTTACTGAGCAGACATCAGCCGCATCTGCACGCTTCTGGCTACCCTGTTGCACGTACGCATGGATACGTGGCCTCGGGAGGGAAAGCTTTTGCTGATTTCGCGACCTGCACGTTCCTGTCCCTACCTAGCGCTCTCGTGGACTTCTGTGTTGCGCCGGTGGCTCTGGCTCTTCGGTCTCACCGTGCGCTTTTCAGGGCGCAACAATCTGCAATTTCGTAAGATGCGGAAACGTGTGGAGTTGAACTGGAACTACCATTACACATCCTGCTAGCAGAAGGTACCGTGCCCGACTCCCATGACTTTATTTGGACGCCTTTCAATGTTCCGAGTGACCAAGTGAGGTTTGAAGTATAGGCTCGCACAATAACAAGAAAAGATCGAGAGCCAGGCCCGTAGCCAGGAATTTTTTTTCGCGGGGGGGGGGGGGGGGCGCTTGCTGAAGGCCTTGGCTATTTCAGAAGAAAAATACCTTTTCTACTATTTATTTTTGTTAAAACACCCCCATTCATCAGAATTTCGGGGGGACGGGGAGCAGGAGACTCGGGCCTCTACGGTTCCCCCTCCCCTGGGTACTGGCCTGTCGAGAGCTTACAACTCCTGACTACGTTTGCAAAAAGCACTTATCGGAAAATGACGTGGAGAGATGACAGTATCACGACGAGCTTGAAAACTGACCCACACGCTGCAGAGATAGGCAAAGTACATTAAATAAACTTCATCATTTAGCGGCGTCTTACGGATCGTGTTACACCTTAAGGATACTATCGCAAAAAATAGCACTTTCAAGCTGTGGCCATTGTTCGAAGGCATGAAAGGAAAGCAGTAATAAGAGCAACCTAAATACGAACTGATGGCATGTGGAAGTTACGTAATTCATTGGAAAAAAATGATACCTAAGCTATCGAATTTACTTACCAAATAAATATAGCTGTCTCGTTCTACAATTTATCTCGCACGGGTAGTTTGCTTTGATGTGACGCCTTTTTTTTTCTCGTTAATTTATTAAAATTAGAGCCAGCGAGGAAGACCAAGGTACACACCCTTACGTGGGTAAAGCGCAAGCAGTGAATCAGTACCGAATGGCCTCTAAGCTGCGAGCTTCATCGAAGAGCGCGAAGCGCGCGTTTTTCGTTCTCCGCTAGGAGGTTTTCATGACAGAGGACACGTGCGTGGCTTGGCTGATTCCGTAACTTTATTTGGACACCCGAGTGCGCACAGTTTCGCGCACTCAAGATTTTTTTCCTCCATGGGTTTAACCCTTCTACACCTAGTTATCATTACCAAAAGGCGTGTTTTGTTTACTTTTGCAAAGACTATACACACAGGCGGCAGCTGCAGTAGCTGTGATATGGACATGCACGCCTGCTTGATAATCGACTGCTAGAGAACCGCTTTTCTCTCGGGAGCGGCCGTATTCCCATACACCTGTGTTTTGTTGAGTTACGCGAGATCGTATCCAAAAGACTTAGCTGCTAGCGTTACTTCGTATAATATTACTTCTTGCTACCGCATACACTGCTTCGCCCTTTCGGCAAAACTGTGTTTTTTTTTGAAAATGCAAGAGACAAATTTCTTTCCCCACCAACTCTCTCATGCAATTCACCCTTCTCCGTGGCACGCCACCGCCGATCCGTTGAACACCGCGGCGCTCAAACGTGGCCGCTGGAGGTTGAAACATCGGGGTTGCCTCCGCCGCCGATTTCTCAACCAGCACACAGCTTTAGCTCGATGCATCTTTGCAGGTGGCCAATAATGTCCATATATTTTTTCTCGACACTTCACAACCGCGCTGATCAGGTGATTCAAGTAGACCACGCTTTTTAATGTTTCACTGATCTATAGCCCAGTCGAACATTCCTTCAGGGCCTTGCTGTTGGAGTTTGACAGTCCCACAGGAATTCTTGTCTGTCCTCCAGAACATCTTGTCGGCGCCTTCCAATACCGAGAAATCCTTGAATACTCCACAATACTTTTTGGGCCCTACTTCAACACCAATAAATGTCTTCAGTGACCCGAAGGACATTTTGTGGGCCCGCCTCCAACAATAACAAATGTCTGCAGTGACACGCAGAACTTCTCGTGGGCCCGCCTTCAACGCCAACAAACGCATTCAATGGCCCATAGTATTTTTTGGGAGAATGTTTCGACCCCCACTAACTTGCTTGAATGTTTGCACGACTTTCCAACAACAAAATGATTAGCAAATATGCCACGGCTACGCACCCAACATCGGCCGCAGTGCGACTGACACGCACGTCGCTGTCTTTGTTTCCTCTATAGCTGAGAAATTTTCCACTTGTTAAAAAACGTTTGACGACCACAGACAAAATGCCACTTTTCTATGACAAGATTAAACGCCGCGCACGTGATACTGAAGGCAACTCACCGGAATCGAGTCGCCGCACGCAGTATTGCATTGGGTGTGATATCAGACTGTCAACACCAGATTGACATATGCCGGATCGCGGAACGACCACGGATATGGCGGAGCACTCGCAGGCGCCGCCTGGCGGGATTACCTCAGTGAATACCTCCTATATATCTGAGCCATGTGAACAAGACATGCCGGCGACAAAGAAAATTAAAAACAAGCTTAAAATAATGTTTTCTTGTGGAGGCTTTATTAAAATATTTCGTGATAGCGGTAGAAAAGCCCTCACTGGAAGTGAATGTAAAACGAACATGGACCATTTAGCTTTACACATGGGCCAATTGCCGTCATCGCGAACGGTTTATAGCGAGCGCTCTATGCGGCGGTCGCGCGATGCGCCTTCCTTCGCACTGTTACGCAATCTGACGAGTGGAAGAAATAAAAATGAAACACCGTTCTCATACCACCCGACAACAGCATTACATGACATCCTGAATTACACGAAATTATAAAAGAAAATCCTCGCTTGCAAATCGCTTAGTAAACTTGGAAAGGTGATTTTGCGCGGAGTGTGTTTAGCAGTAATTTTCATGAATAATAATAATAATAATATCTGGGGTTTTACTTCTCAAAACCAAGATATGATTATGAGAGATGCCGTAGTGGAGGGCTCCGGAAATTTCGACCGTCTGGTCTTCTTTAACGTGCACCTAAATCTAAGTACACGGGCCTCTACCATTTCGCCTCCATCTAATTTTCATGAAGCGATGCACTGAAATTCAAACAAGGCGCAAGTTCAGCGCAAAGTAGAGTCTCGAAGTGAGGAAAAATTCTTAGAACACGAGGTGTCACTGAATTCCCAGAACACGGGGACACCCTGCGTTCCAACGATTCAGCTTTCAATAAAATCCTTGCAACATGGGGGGCCAAGGCTTTCACGAAGACCAAAGCTTTAAAACATTTCTTAGAACTCAGGGCACCTGATGTTCCGAACCTTTTTCGGTGCACTGAAATGGCATTCTATCCTGACTTGCATTGTAGCTTCACAGATGCTGGTTCCACACTTTACGCGCTTTGAAATTGTGAATGGAAGGTGTCTGAATTGAAGGGATGAAAAGGGACCTTTTTTCATAGCAAAAATAAACACTGGACACTTCACGTGCATATATGTTTCAAGACACTCCTTCACAGGAAACAGGTTCCATCAGAGACTGGGTGTTCAGTGGCGATGAAGAGATGTTTGCCTGCGTCAATCTCTTTGTGGCAATAAAATAATAATAAAGAGAGTCAAAACAAACTACCTTTTGGCTCTAGTCTGACCTTTGCGGCAACTCACCTCGCAGTTTGACAACATTGAAGTTCGCGTGTGACTTCCGCTTCATTTGTGCGCCTGTCTAAGAATTTATCTAGTGTAAGGAAGACCCGGTGCAGGTTGTTTCTATAATTTCTCAGTGAATGTTAAGGATGCTTTCTGTGCAGACTTTATTTCTGTGGAGACTTTACGTTCGTTTTACTTTTCCAGTGAGGACGTTTCTACCGCTATCACGAAATATTTCAATAAAGTCTCAATCGAAAGCATTATTTAAGTGATATGAGCTACAATTTCATCAATTCTTTTGTCATGTTTGAAAGCTATACTTGTATTTTTCTTTCTTTATGTATGTAGCAATTATAGCAGTATTGTTTAACTTCTACATGCAAATTCTTCGTACTTCCTGTGATATTGAATACGCTATATGTAAATGTGTGTATTATATGTCTCTTTGCTGTATGCCTTGTCCAGGGGGCCCGAATCTTCGTCGAGTGGGAATTGCCACTTTTTGTTCGGGCCTTCCTCCATTGTTATGGAAATAAATTGAAATTGAAATTGAGTGGCAATAAAATCGTGCGCCGACTTGATTTGCGACATCTATTCTGCAAAATTTCATATGTCTTCTCGACGAAATTGAAATGTCCTAATCCCGCTTTAAAGCAACAAAAGGTTACCCACACAGATGGCGCTAAGCCCCAAGAACAGCTCATGAGCCGATACTTTCTGAACGTATTGACTTCTATGGAAGCTTCGCTACCAGTTACATTTACCTTAGCGAAGGTTCTACTAAGAACTACTTCGCTGTTAAAATGTAAAAGAAGTGTTTTAAGTGCGTAGCTCATTAGGGACACGGCTTGCCGTCCGATGTCGTGTGGCGTGGTCGTACTCTTAAGCAAGTGCTGAATAAGGACCCGAAATAAGGCTACAAATGTTCTAAACCGGCCTAAAACAAACGAGAAAGGTCGAAAATAATATAATTAATAGATATAATCAAGATGTAAACGCGATAATTAACTTAGGTTTGCTATAAACGCTTCGTAGACACGCGGCTCCTACGCACGACGCGCGACAGAGGGCACCACCGCCTCGCCCAGCGCGTGATTGCTCCTCCGACCGGCGCTTCATGGCAGTCCGTGACTACATCTGAAGGGGGAAATAACATGATGGAATTCGCTGCAGACGACCCGTATCGCAGCTGCCGCCACAAGTAGGAAGTACATAAAGCGCAGCAAAAAGTAGCGCGCATGTCGCACACCGAGTTAGCGAATCACTGTAATGAGATTCTACTCGTACCGCCGAAATCCTACGGGCGGTTTCGTTAACAGAACAGTGGGAACTCTACGAAAGGGAATCGCTGGGTGCCCGTGCTACGCAATCCTCAGGTTTCACTGTAGTCAGTACTGGGCAGTATCGAAGATATATGTTTCTTAGATGCTATCTTACATATTATTTTGGGCATCTTGTATCTGTATCACGATATGTCATGCAAAATGAGTATCTGTATCTGCATTTCGGATATATTCAATCTAGTATCGTGTGTCTTAAGATACAAGATACTCATATAGGAACACAACCATGCAAAACAAACGCTGGCTGAATTCCGCCTCTCAAGCTAATACTGCTGCCAATAAAAAAAACCTGAAACAATAGAAAGACTGTGGCATTAGTTTATCTTCCCGCCAGAGTCCTCCAGCGAAGAAAGGTGATAAGGTCGGTGTGTGCCTATTGGTATAGCGAAGTCACGTGATGGCGCCCGTGCCATATAGACAAAAACAAGCGCGCGAGCATCTACGCACAGCCAACCTTTTGTTTTCTCGATATTTTCGTTGTTTTTAGTTGTGTCGAGGGTGCCATGACACTTGCTCATAGCCACTATGGGAGACCAGCGCTGGATAGGTGACGTGCCGAAAAAGGGCGCCTGGCGGGGAGTCGCGACATAACTCAGCCGCTCGCATGGCCTCCGCGCCGCCGGCTAATCTCGGAGGTCATGACGCGCGTGTCAGACGACCGGCCGCACTGTACCGCGGTGAGTGCACGCGCGTGCGCCGTTCCCGTGCTTCATTTTGGCGCGAACAGCTCGAGCAGCCATAGCGCCATTAATACAGCTCTATGGTTTAGAAAAACTAACTTTGTCTGAAGGCTACTTTCTCAGGGAAGCACTGTAAAACGGAGAGAAGGTCTGCACAGCAGACTACGTCTGTTCATGCGGCGTCCAAGAGACAGTGCTGTGTCATGGTGGCGACTCCGTCGTCACCACTTTCTGCTTGCGCCCTGGGATTTGTGTCAAGCTATATATGCAGGCTGACAAGCTCCATTGATAAGTACGTGCTGCGTCGATACCAGCTGCCCACTAGTGCAGTAAAAAAAGGTAAGAGGCAAGGGCTGGCTGCGTCAACATTTTTCTGCCCTGGTATGTATTCCCAGCCCGCGGTATGTATACACGCGGACGCTGATGAAGCCAGTCACCGTGCTATCATATCATGTATGGTGTCGCGCTGTTATGCTCGAGGGCGCGGGATAGATTCCCGGCCACGGTGGCCGCATTTCTATGGGGTTGAAATACAAAGAACACCCGCGTACACTGTAAGAAAAAATCGAATATTTGGCGAGTATTTCTGCCACATAAATAATAATCGTCATCTGGCTTGATCGCGTATCCTTTCTTGAAAACTCGGCTCTCGTCACTTTCCTATCAAGACTGCTATGTCACGCTGATAACTTGCGCCGTGTGTGACCGGGGAGTGCTGGGACCGCGGTGATAACGCGTGGAAAGTAGGCGAGGTGGATGACGATTACTGATGTGTGGCACAAATACTCCCCATATACTCGACTTTTTCTTAGTGTGTACTGAGATTTATGTGCACATTAAAGAACCCCAAGCGGTGAAATTTAATCCTGATTCCCACACTACGGCGAGCCTCATAATCAAACCTTGTTTGGCACGTAAAGCGCCAGATATTGTCGATGTTGATCAAACACGTTTATTCTAAGCAGACACAGGCAAGCAAAAAACTAACACAGTACGTTAGGCGAATTCAACGGCGAGAAAAATCCAAGGCATTCGACCCTTTTCTAGTGAGGCATAAATTGCGATGCCACTTCGCCGCGGCAGGCAATGCACAAAGAAGTTTTACCGCATCGGCTGACTCCAGAAAGCTAAGCTTCGAGTAATCCGCTGCTCTGTTCGTGACAAGAACTCTGTCTGTATCACAAGTGATATTCAACGTGGGCATCCATCACATGCGTATTTCTCATAACAGTTCAGCGGCTTTGGCGGACGTGCCTCCATACGCATCTTGTAGACAGACAGCTTTCCTTCTGCGTAAATGTTTGCAAATAACGGAGACTACCTGCCTATTGTATCATATTCACTGCAGGCGGTGGCATCAGAAGCAGCTTGGTGGTGGTCAGCAATATGCCGCATGCCGCATAATATGCATCTTTTATTCACGACAAAACACCGATTAATTTCTGATCGTTGGCCCCGGTTTCCACTGGTGGCCCTCACTAACGAATAAATCTAGCAGACACACGCAATTCGATTTAGAGACCAGCCCGACGCCACTAGACAAGAGAGCAAGATCAGAACATACCGTGCTCGCCTGACAGGCGGGATGCAATGCCTCATCCGTTCCTATTCATATGTTTTAGAAGGAAAAGCACAGAAGGATACGTCCTCCCTCATTTTTACATATTGTGGCACTTGGATGCGCAACAGTAGCGCCAGCATCCTTTTGTTTTTTTCGGCAATACGTGCCCGCATCGTCTCAACCAGTCGCCACTCTCGTCCGCGGGAGCGGCTGGAGTATACGCTCTTTGACCTCCAGGGCGGCACTACCGACACCGCGGAAAATCCAGCGCTGGTTCCCTACACTGTGCTGCGTGCTACAATACGTACGGCATCACTTGAGCAAATGCTGATGTCGCTATAGTTTCACTATAGCTTAATTTGCGTGGTATTTCGTTACGAATTCTGAAGAACACGAGAACGGGGTTGCTCTGCGTCTCGCGGTTTTCACACATCAGCGATTTGAAAGATCTCGTGCATCCATGTTTGAATTACATGCAGTGCGATTGAGTTATATGCTAATAAGATTTTAACAACTATTACCCATTACCCCTCATCCCCTAAATGTTGATGGAGGCGGTGGTTTACCTAAAAGAAATAATGAAAACAGGTGTTTTTCTCAAATAGTCAAGGCCTTCAGCAAGGGACCATTCCCCCTTTTAAAAAAATTCTTGGCTACAGGCCTGTCAGTAAATCGGCATTTTTGACAGCCGCACATCGCGAGGAAACGCCATCGTACCTGAGAAGCGATCGGCAGACGGTCCGCGTGCTGGTTGTTTCGTTTGTTACGCGGTTGAGAACGCGGCATAATGATCGCGCATATGCGCAGTCATGTTGTTTTATTTTGTTACTTTCGGGCTTTCTTCAAACGGCGGAACAAATCACCTCGCAGCATGTATATTCCCACAAGTAAATTTGATTTGTCCTTTTGGAATGCCCTCTACGATGTGATGAAACGCAGATAAACCTAAAGTGTATATTATAAATGTTTTATAATTGACTTCAATTAATCAATTAGGTGCCATATATATAAATATACCAATGGGCCCCAGGAAGTAAACAATATGCCGTTGGCTTCATTCAGTTGCCTTGAACCACTTGAACCAAGTTTGATTTTAGTTGCTTGAAACGTCCCGTATACCTATTCTCGGTGATTGTTTAATACAGAACCGCCTTGCTATTTCGCTTAAATATACAGTAAAAATTCGATCTAACGAAACCACATTTTTCGAAATTACGGTCTAGCGAAGAAATCACCATTCTCCGCCTATACCCATAGGAATCAGTGTTGTCATCAACGCGAACTAACGAACTGATTTGGCTAACAAATCCGATTTAACGAACTAAATGGGCAACCAAACCCCATCTATGGGTGTTTACCTGAAATAAATCGATTGAAAGGCTGTAATTTCTTTCTAAGTTTTACACACACGGGCTTTTTTCGAGCGTGCGCTCTAACGCTATCACGTTATAACGTATATTCGCCCAAGTTGCAGCCCTAGCATTATTTTTACTAGACTGTACGCCGCGCCCATGCATGAAGGAACGGAGTCGGCAGTCGATAGTTCTGTTATGTGCCCGATGGAGCTAGAGGCGGTGGCGGTTTCTTTCGTTATTTCATGACTTATGCGACAAATAGCATGATCATATCCTCGCGTGTTTTCTTTCTGCCTGCTCGCTAAAACGTTGCATTCGTTCTCCGCGTCATCGCTTGTCGGTAGCGTGTCATAGTTTCACGTCACCGTATACCTGGCCTGCATCGCCCGCACATGGTGTCCCCTATGTCCGGAAGGCTGCATGTTGAGGCCACTCTCGCGCCCAGACTTCTCACACGCGCAGGCGTGGGTTACCGGCAAAAACAATGCAATGGTAGCTTTTGGTCGTCGCTGCGTTACAACACTAGCCTTCGAAGGATCAGTAAATTGCTTTCTCTATTTTACGAAATTCTCGAATTAAGGAAATATTTATAGCGCAGTCATGACTTCGTTAAATTGAGTTTAAAAATTATTCGCTTCCCTTTTTTCCGCCCACCGTAAAGCTCTTTACTGTTACAAATAATCAGGTAATTGGAACTACAAGTATCAATAGCGTGAATAGCGCCGGAATTCCTAGACGCTTCGTGCCGCTACAATGCGCTTGAGACGTTTCTGAGCGTCATAAATTAACTCGGAGAAAAAATGATAAAGGATTGCACGTTAGTGAATGTGTTGCTGACGAATGCTTTACGCCAGCAGATAAGTAGACTGAAGAGTCATTGCAGTTTAATGCCATCCTTGTAAACACTATACGTCACGAATATGTATCACTACCACCGTTGTTATGCTGTACGCCCGTCGGGTGATTCGGTATTGCGAAAACGTCAATAAGCTTATGGAAAATGTAAAACTTCCCACTGGTATTTGCGCCATCGTTTGGAGGCTTCTTGCTGACGTTCAGGTAAATAGATGGCAAGCTGCTAGCTGGTCGCCAAGTAGAGCAGAGCTACTCACCCCGTACAAAAGTGTCAAGCAAAAAGCACTGGCAGTGCAGCGTAGAAAGTACTGTCCTGTAGAGCACTGCACGGGCCCGGGCCGGCCCGTCCGAAGCGTTTTCCGGCGGGCCCGGGCTGGGCTCGGGCTTGAAAGTGCGGGCCCGGGCTTGAAGCCGCGGGCCTGGGCCGGGCCCGGGCTTGAGGCTGCGGGCCGGGCCGGACTCGGACCCGCTCATTAAAAGGCGTAAGTCGGGCCTTCGAGCACACGCGAATGTTATGCATTCCATGGTCTAAGGTATACTGTGCCAAGCTGAAGTGATATATATATATATATATATATATATGTATATATATATATATATATATATATATATATATATATATATTAACAGCACTAATAATGGGCGAGATCACGGTTGTTCCCATGGGAGGCATAAAGATTTCGGTCTTTTATTCGCGGTTGACACATACGATACACTGCCAAAACCAGGATATGATTACGAGGCACGCCGTTGTGGCACCGGATAAATATCGACCACCTCGAGTTCTCTAACGTGCACCTAAAGATAAGTATATACACGGGTGTTCTTGCATTTCGCCCCCATCAAATTGCGGCCGCCGTGGCCGCGGGAATCGCAGCCGTGTCCTAGGACTTAACAGCGAAACAGCTTAACCGCTGAGCTACCACCCTGGGCAAAGCAACATTTCGATGCATGTACACACCGGATTTTCCGTCCGATCGCCCGCTACAAAGCGCGCGGCATCATTAATAATCATCATCAATAACTAATATCCTCCAGCGGGCACGGGTCGGGCCTGGTCATGAACAAGCGCGCCCTGGATTAGTTTAGTAATGAACGCCCAGGCCGGGCTCGGGCTGGGTACGGTCAAGTACGCCCGGGCGCGGGCCGGGCTCGGGCTGGGTTCGGTCATGTACGCCCGGGCCCGGGCCGGGCCCGCGCTTGGAACCACGGGCCCGGGCTGTGCTCGGGCTGCATAAAGCGGGCCCGGGCCCGGGCCGTAAAATCCGGCCCGTGCAGTGATCTACTGTCCTGTTAAGCAGCCAAAGCAATCCCAAAAGTTATTACGTAATGAAACTAATATACATTGAGGAAGAAAGAAAACTGATTGGATACTGACGGATAAATCAATTAAACAAAGTTGGTCGCAGTTAAGTAATTTTCAAGCAAACATTCTTGTACAGAGGCGTTTGGTCCTTCATTATGTCAGTCTATAATAACAAATTTGCAAATGCGTCGAGGTATGTTAAGATACTATTTAGAAGTATCGTATCGGGTAGAATAATTCCAGAAGTATCTTGCATATCTAGCGCAAATACTTCTTGCCCGAGTATCTCGTATCGTATCACGATACAGTTTCACCCCCGTATTCACAAACGCACCTTCACTCAAGGCTTCGCCTCGACTTCAAGTCAAGGCGAAGCGCTCTCCTCCACTCAAGGAGCAGCTGGGTTTCAAGAACGCTCCTTGAGCAGTCCTCCGCCAAGGGGCTCCTCGAGAAACCGTCCTTCACTTGAGTTACGCAAAATGCACCTGGTAGCGAGGGTGTACAATAAAATATTACAATGAATGCAAGAAAAGTCGGTTAAAACGCTTGCGGGGGGCTTAAAAACGATCAAATAATTAAATTCATGAATGGTTGAAACTTACAAGCGGTATTCGAAACGTGTTTAGCTAGTTTCGACAGCAAGCGACGCTACTTTAGCCAAGCCACGCCAGAGCCGAATCCGCTGAGATCACATGCCGTCACATGCCCGGTGGTTGTGCGATTGTTACTGCGCTCTTTTCTCCCCGTTATCCCCGTGTTGTGATTGCGTAGCTTTTGTTTTGGTGCTATCGGGCACTTTGTCGTGCCGTGGTGTCTGTGACAGTGCAATGAGCGCGAGCAATGACCACGACGTCATGCGTGACGGTGGTAAGACTACCGCACCAAGGTTTGTGTATACGGCCGAAGAACGCGAGCTGCTTCGCAACTTGGTGATGCGGCACAGGTCCGTCATCGAAAACAAAAGAACGGACAACGTGTCGAAGCGCGCCAAGGACATCGGCTGGGAAAAAATTACCGAAGAGTACAACAGCCAACCAGGCATTCGTCGCGTGACGGTTTCGAAGTTGCGGAAGCTGTGGGACAACGAAAAGACAAAGTGGAAAAAAATGCAGTCGGAACAAAGGCGGAACTTGTACGCAACAGGTAAGTGTTTGCTTTACGTTTGCTTACTACTGGTAAGAAGTGCCGAGGTTCGGCTTTTATTTGTGCGGTTAATCGAAATTTGTAAGAACGGATTTTGTGTGATACCCTGGGACCGCTGACGCACGCAATCCTTCGCCAGCACAAAATGCGCTGTCGTCCCTGCTTATTATATTATTGTCTTAATATTGCTGAATGAAACATTGAAACTTACACCGATAATGTCAGTTAAAGAATAAATATTCTGAGTACTTTATGTCAACGTAACTAATTATGCATCGTTGCACGTTAAGAGCAGAAGATGGTAGAAATTATTATTATTATTATTATTATTATTATTATTATTATTATTATTATTATTATTATTATTATTATGAACTAATGCTTCCCCTATTGTGAAAGTGAGGTATTTTTATTTGCGTCGCCTTGTTTAAATGTTTTGTTTGTGCTGTCACTTGTAGTACTGATGAACCCACGTAACCTTATTTTCACACCTCAGGGGGTGGTCCATCGACCTGCCGGCCAATGAGCCCGTCGTTGGCACTTGTAGGGGCGGCAGCCTCGCATATGGCGACACGGCTCCCCAACCCCTATGACAGCGATGGAGCACACATCGGCCAGCCGGTGCTGTCTCTACCGCCGGCACGCATCTTTGAGAGCATGGTGACTGGCAGTGAAGACACCATGGAAGAGCTGCTCGGTGAAGGAAGAATGGGCAAACTCGGCAGCATGTCGCAGCTGTTGTGTTGTGCTATGCCAGCATGCATGTATACTGAACGTGATGTGTTATATTTCAGTGATATTCAGTTCCGTGACTAATTTTTTTTTTCGTTCAGCAAATCAGGAACGCAGGAACATACAACAGATAAAGGAAGAGTGCGGTGTGGTTCTTGTTTTGTTTGTTGTCTGTCCCTGCGCTCCCACTGCGCTGAACGAAAAATGAATTACCAACTAGCCCACCTTTCGATCTTTCCGTGACTAATGCAACTGTCGAAATGATTAGCATGTCTGTTTTACTAGAATTTACGTGTCCGTAATTATTTGTTTATATTTAGTAATACTCTCAATCCCGTCAGGAACTTTTTCCAGGAGTGGGTTCAAAACTGTGTGCACTCATTATGCATGCACACAATTATGCAGTAGTAGATATGGTTACAAAAGATTATACAAAATAATGATGCTAATTACTTCCCATAGAGAGCATACCGGGCTGTTGACAGAAAGTAATGCTGTGTAAACAGTCTGATATCACCCCAAACCGTTCTAATGTACTTCTGTGTGGTTTAGCATGTACTTGCACGACATGTTTCACATCATGGCTAGCTTGCTGGCCAGCACACCTTTGGACGTGTAATTCAACTTTGTTCTTTGTGTGCAGATGCCCTTTGCCCAGCACCACGCCCCGGGCAGCAAAAGGCTGACTTGCCAAAAAGCCAGTACATGTCAACTGCGAGAGATAAAACTCGCCAGTCAACTCAACATTGTGCTGCCATTGAAGCACTGGTTCATGAAGGACAGTCTCTTTTTCTCAATTTGTTTCTCTTGCATGCTTCTATGTACGTTGAGGAGCTGTCCCCATCTGTTATTATTATCAAGGTGTTTGTGTGGTGTCATTGTTGCATGCAACTAGCACCTGTTATTCGTTTTCATAATTACACTATGAACAGAGTAATTTCCAATGTTGTGTGTTCACGTAGAAGCATGGAAACACACAAGTGTGCCTGTACCGAAAAGCTACAATGTTAAAAGGCCTTCCTGATTACATAGCATGCCGGTAGGGCACCAGTTCTGTTTCTTTTGTGTATGCAGACACTACCAATATCGCACCATGGCCAGCTGTTGAAGTCTCGGCTCAACCAGGAGCTATGGGCTTGCCGACATCTACAGTGCAGGCGCCTTCAGTCATAAAGCCCAGCTGCACGCTGCTCCAGTAGTGCTGGCGACATGTGGTCTCTCAAGTTGGATTGTGTGACTAACATGTAGCAGGCGTATTGCAGATAAGTTGTTTCTCCACTTAATCGAAGTAGTTTGTTACTGCTTATGTTCATGTAGCTAGTAAAGTAAAAGTAAATTTCTTATGACTCCGGCAGCCATGCAGTACGATGTACTTTTATCCAAGAAGTTATGTGTAAAATCAGGCCACCTTTTGACATTAGATATGTGTTATTAACATATTTCATAGACCTCAGAGAAAGATGCTGAATGTACAGTTATTCCAAATGAAATGCTTCTCAGGTACGCTGCAGTAAAGCGTTAGTAGCTGCGGCCGTGGCAATGCTGAGGTTAGAATGAATGCAGTATTCAAGTTTATATCTGCAAGTATCACTGGCCCCCTGCTACACATTCTATTTTACTTCTTGGCCAGAGTTGCCATAATGGAGCCAAAAGTGCCTTCCATTTACGTGTGTAGCTGATTTGTAGTAGCTGTCTGAATACGATTCGTGCATGTCTGTGCATTTATACTCGTACCAACTTCTAACAGCGATACCGACACCGCTTACGTGTGTGAACCTTCTCAACCCTTATGCAATTGTTTTTTTATTATGTGTGCAGACATGTCATTCGAGCCAATCCTGCCAGCAACGGAAGGTGCTGCCTCCGCAGTATTGCATGCATCGCCACCATCCATGACAGATCCCCCTGCAAGTAGCACTGTACCTGCTGAAGGGAGCAACGTGCCACGAACAGCGCTGACAGCTGCTCCACAGGGAAGCGGGAACGCTTTGGCTGGCGCAGATGCACACCTGCCATCGAGATCGGCACGAAGCCGCACAGCAGCGGTAGAGCGGGTGCTCGCCCCAGAAGTTGCTGCCCGAATGGAGGCGATAAAAAATGATGAGCGACGCAAAGCGGAGCTGCATGCCGTGGAGCTGCGTCTGCGTAGGCAGCAGCTGTCCCAGCAACGACAGCTGCACAGCATGCGAATGAAGCAGGAGCAGGAGCTCCATAAAATTCAGGTGCGGCTCCTGGAGCAGCAGCTGGAGCAGCAAAAGTCGCGCTTTGAAATGGAGTGCCAGAAGCAGCAGCAGCACGCAGAAAAATAAATGATTCGTTGTCTCTCACACACATTGTTTTTATGTGCAAGACGTACGGCACAGCTCTGGTGAAGGAAAAAAATATGCTGCGAATTGGCAAGCATGGAAAGGAAAGCTAAAACAGGACCAAAGTATGTACATTAAGGATGTGTCACACATGTCAAAGCAGAAATCTTGATTAACATTCAATGGAATTCCACCTTGTTACATGAGAGAGTCCTGACAAGTTCCTGGTTTTGCACAGACAGTGTACAGTGACACCTTTGAAAGCGCACAGTTATTCACAGTGATTCCTTCTCAAGCAGATGTCCGTTCTACATTGTTGTTTCACCTCTTATGGTTACCTAAAAAAAAGCCTTGCTATAAGATGTCAAAACAGCTCTCAGCAGCATGTCTGATGATAACGTCGTCATAATGATGCCTCTTCAAGACATCGTAATGACATCTTCAAACATACGGTAGTTTTAAAGGACCAGGTCACGTGAATATGAGCGATGCAGGGCCACTTTGGAACACAAGGCCTCAATTTGGCAGGCACAACTCGTGATATCTGTGAGTATTCATTGCCGACTGTTCCAAAATTTCTGCACCCACTTCTGACATGCTCCCAGAAGATTCCCAGGAACTGGGCTGTATTTTTGCCAGGTATTCACCTATTTTTAAGAATCTGCTTGTAGACAGCATAGCTTGTTACCGGATTTTTCGAGATTGTTGGGAGGCCTCTGTGCGATTCACGTTCAATGGCAAAATGCCATGTCTTAAAACGAGGGAGCCCGCTTTTGAATGAGCTGTAAGGACATCTCCCCTCAATATTTCTGGCATTTCAGCGTGACTGATCTTTGAAAACTTTTGGTTATGGCGCTTGGCTACTGACCGGAAGGTCGCGGGATCGAATCCCGGCCGCGGCGGCTGCATTTTCGACGGAGGCGACAATACTGAGGCCTGTGTACTTAGACCTAAATGCACGTTAAACTACAGGTAGTCAAAATATCCGGAGCCTACCACTATGGCGTCCCTCATAATCATATTGTGGTTTTGGAACGTTAAACCCCGCATATCTTACTTGCGCAATTATTTGACAAAGTATCAAGTTTTCATACAATTTTAGGTGTCTGTTTCATTTCTGAGCGAAAGGTGACGAAGCCACGAACTTCACAACACCCCCTAGAACGTGCACATACATGGCTGAAGTTGTTTGTCATCTCAGTAGAACAGAGTGACATTAAATTAATTCATTAGTTAAATGCGCCAGCGATCAGCCGCGTTCGGCATCGCGAACCGAGCAACGTGTCCGTTTGGTTTGCCACATCAGGCTGCGGCCGCCTCAAGTGCTGTGGTATCACGACAGCTGGTGGTTCCGGGTCCTGCCTGAGGACTGCCAGGTTGTGCAGGGCAGCACAGGCTGTTGTGATGACAGCAGAACGCTCTGCCAGGTGCTGCAGCCCCATGTCCAAGCACGGGAAGCGACGCTTCCACACACCAAAGGCCCTCTCGATGGTGTTTCGGGTGCGGATGTGAGCTGCTTGATACCTACGTAAAAAATATGTTGCTCTTTGAACTTACACTCAATACTCGAGGGCGAACATTACACTTTGGGATCATAAGGACACCAAGTATTGCGGCCAGCGTTCATATTCTATTGTAATATGGGATATAATCAGTGCACAAAATACAAAAAGGTATGCATGCACCATGCTTATTCTAATTAAGGCCTTAAGCACAATAGCTAGGAAATAATTCCGCTAGTTTCATAAAGTAAACCAAACCTAAATTTTACTACTAACCGGCTCTCTGGGCTGTCCGGCGGCGCGTCAGCCGTCGGGGTCATGAGAAAAGAGAGGCACGGGTAGCCAGCATCGCTAAGCAGGAGACCCGGCACTCGCTTCGTCTCATAGAGAACGCGTGCACGACTGTTGTCGAATATACGACTGTCGTGCACGGATCCAGGCCAGCTTGCGACGACGTCGAAAAACTGCAGCTTCGGCCCTGCAATCACCTATTGAAAAAAAAAATTGCATGTTGTGCTGTTTTTCTGCTGGAACAAAAGTAAACTACGTACATCATGCATGCGTTATTTTCTTTCAGTGTAGTAGCATTCACTGTTATTTCTGGTTACAGCCAAATAATTTCAAATACGTTGCAAGACTATTCCATTCGTGTGCCTCTTAAAGGAGTACTGACATGAATTTTAAAATTTTTCGGGTTGTTGCTCTAATTGAAAGCACGGGTGTCGAGAACCCTAAAAAGAGTGTCGTGATGCCTGGGGATGCATTGCATATATTTTTAATACCGCTTCTTTCAACGAGCAGTTTCGGTTTCGGTTTCGAGAGGGCGGCTTCATAGTGACGTGTCAAGTCTGCCCGTGACGTCACGGGCAGACTGCAACCCACGAAATATGCACCTGCTGTCCTTTGCTGTCAGTCGAACGTGGTTTATGATGAGTGAACTGTCGTCCAGTGCCTCCGACAGCGATTTCTGTGATTTAGGCTGCATGCAGAACCCAGACTTCGCAAACCAAGTGAGCTGACTTGAAGCGTCATAGGGCTCTCCATGCGGTGAAGCTGCCTTGCAGACGCTGGGAGATGAAAACTTTAAAATCAAACTTAAATATTTATACGTGTTTCCCGGATGCAGTATGGGGAGAGCGTTAACACTACATGCCAAGGAAACCAAAAACGTCTCTTTTGCTGCACTTCAAAATCGTGTCAGTACTCCTTTAAAGCTGTAATCACGCGACGGGCGTGATCGCGGACGAGTCGCTTGACATGTGACGTGATTCGGATCGCTCTGCAACTAGCATTCACAAGAGAGGGGTGAATTCACGCTACAGGGGAGGATTTTGGTATTTCCCGTTGAGCATCCGAACTGTGATTTGGGCCTCCGTCGTTTCGCGAATCGCTCCGCGCGGACCTAAGGAGGACCGCGTGGAACAGGTGACGTTGTACGTAATCCTGATCAGGCTCGAAGCGCGATTCGCTCCATCCCGTGGATACATTTTTACATGGGCGCAGCGCCGCGCAATCAAAAGGACGCTCCACCGTTCAGAAGAGCTTCAACGGGGCCCTAATTGAGTTAATTGATAATTACCATGGCTGATTCTTTTTGTCAATGTGCCGTTTATGGCATTGTTTATTTAAATTGCAAAAAGCATTTATAATGAGATTATGTATTGTGAATGTTAAATTATTATTCTTTAAAAATTACCGCAAAACTAGTAACATTAAAAGAGAAGAAGTAGCAAGTTACCTGAACGTTTATCGAGAAGTAGCCCTTCCGGTTGCGGTACACTTCTCCGTCCGGCCCACCAGGCGATTTGATGCGGATGTGGGTGCAGTCTATGCACCCTGTCACCCCAGGAAATTTGGCGATGCGGTAGAACCCCACCATCGTTTCGCGGAACCCGTCGTCAGAGTTGGGGAACTGCACGACGTCCGGGAACAAGTGCGTGGCGATCAGCCGCGACACACGTTCAATAACGCGGCTCACAGTCGGCTGCGACACATGCACGAGGTCGCCCGCCACAACTTGAAATGTGCCCGCTCCATAGAAGCGCAGCGCAATCAGAAGCTGTATCATCGGTGGAAGAGGGTGGCCACGGTCGCTGCAGCTCTCCTCAAGGGGCAAGCACTCGAGCAGCTTTTTCACGCTGCTCTTCGTGAAACGGAAGCGCGCGAGGAATTCGCTGTCCGTGAAATCTTCCATGGGGTTCGACCTGTCCCTCAAGAGTGGCCGCGGTATGCCCACGCAGTCCTCTACGTCGCTGAACAGTTCGTCAACGCGGAGCACATATTGGACAAACGAAGCGTAGTCCGCCATGATACTTGACTCAAGGAGCGATTCAAGGTAGCTTCCGCGCTACCTTGAGAATCTCAAGTGAAACACTCGAGATTTCCTCAAGTCGAGGTGCGTTTCGAGTGAAGGGCGATTTGTGAATCGCAAAACGGCCCTCAAGGAGAGTTTCGAGTGAAGGGTCGAGTCGAGGAGCGTTTGTGAATACGGGGGGAACGCGGCTTCTAGGTGTCTGGGCTCTACGTGAAGGATACGAATCCGAGTCATGTTCGAAGGTCACATATCCCGGCATTCCCATGCGTCCAACAGCTCGCAGCGCCACTTTTCCCTCTAGGTAAGTGTAGGAAACTCTATGACCCAGACTACTACGGTCTCCAGTGTTCTAGAAGTTATCCAGGTGGTCGCGCCGGAGAGAGTATTTCGGCCGCGCGTTAAAAAAGTCACGTGGTACACAGAGCTGCTCCGCGCGCGGCGGTCGCGGTTGCCTAGGCGACGAAGACGCGGCCGCGGCGGCACTCCGACCGTCGTTGGGTTCTGCGGCAGTGCCATGTTTCCTTTGGTATTACAACGTATTCAGTGGGCATTGCGATGACGCAGTAACTGCATGAGCTGCACGTCACAGCGCACAAATGCAACATTCAAGGGTAAAATTTAGCACAGCTTCACTGACTTGGCGTCGCGAAGACTGATGAAACTGCGGAGCTGGTGCCTTTTCCTTGGCTTTGGGGTGCATTTTTTACTAAGTACTACTTTAGCTGTCGATACAGCGATGATAATATGACGCCGCTAAACGGTCCGTGAGCTCCTGCTTTGGCCACTCGCAAGCCAGGATCGGATTCCCTTCGTTGCTGGGCGGCCGACGTCTCTCTTCCCGATGAGTTTTGTCGTGCAGTTGCCGCGACACGCCTCTCTCACTCGAAGCTCGGGGTCGGCCCATCATCCTTGGGCCCATGCTCTAGCATATAGACCTCGTGAGCTGGTATGGTGGCGCTACTGCTCTCGCCCTCTATCGGGTCAGCGGCGCACTGTTAGGATTGTCGACTACGAGCGCGTCTGCATGTTTCAGGCGGCGACGACGTTTGCGGCGGCCGCTGTTCTCCAAGAACGGCATTTTTTCTTCTTTTTGTGAGTATAAGTGCCCCGTGTTGACTCATGTGTACTTGTGTTTCACTTTTTTGTCGAAAAGTCGGTCTGTCGGCGACTCTTGTCGGCATTCAACCACCCTATCGTTCCCTTTCCGCCTCGAGGCACCCGAGGGAGGCAAAGAGCCGCTTGTCGCTCAGAACCAAGCTACGAGCTCGTCTTCCCATAATGAGGGGGGGGGGGGGACAGCTTTGTGCACCGGAAACTACAAACAATGAGAGCCTTTGCGCCTCTCGGACACCACCATATGGGCTGCAGTGCCACACATACCGGCGCCAATGAGTTCGTCACTCGTTGTCGTCTGCTCCAACACCGTCGGCCTCTCGCGCGTGGAAATGGCTGCGAGAAAAGAACATCGAGTTTTCTTCTGCGGTTTTCGTAGAATCGAAGATATAGAAAAGTATTTAAAAATAGCTGCTTGTCGATTGGAACCAAGCTGTACGCGAGTAACCACGTGTACGGCGTCAGAGAGGAATCGCTGAGCGCTGCTGGGCCGTCAGAAATCATTGGAAAATACATCGCACAGATGAAGAGCGTGGATTATGACGTGCGACTGGAGGTGAGCTTTCTATTTTTCAATGCAAATTTGTGTCTGATTCCGCACCGGCTACCCCTGCTCGCCGCTCTGGCTGGCAAGAAATCACGCGTGAGAGCAGAAGACGCAGACAGGCACATTGCCCCTCTAGGTGGCCTTTGTCAGCCTGCTATCTTCCTATTTCTTTGTGACCTTGTAAGCTTGTGTATACATTTAAAATAAATAATAAAAGGCGAAAAAAAACGCACGAGAGTGGGGACACCGATGGACGGAATTCGAGGCATTGCTTACGCAGCCCCGCACAGCTGCGGTAGAGTTGTCTTTCATTTTCGTCCGACTTGTGAGGTAACCCGCAGAATTTTAAAGCTAGTTCCTTCCGAACGGTGTTCCTACAGCTGTTGTGCCCGCCATGCACGCAGAAGTACGAAAAAGTACCGGACTACTGGGACGTTTTTACGTCCTTTCGGCGAGGAGCCATGCGTTTCTACCGTGACTGCGGGCACGGGAGCAACAAACGACAATCCTAAGTTTTCCGCCGCGGCCGTCCGATGGCGCTGCCTGTTCGGTTCGGCCTTGGGTTTTAGGGACAACAATGGAAAGCTGAACACGCCCGCGATAGAAATAAGTAAGAGACGGTTAGAGTATTGGTGGCAGAAAAGTAGAGATAAAGTACAAAAATAAATAATTGGGGGGAAAAAAAGGTCATTCTGCCTTAAGAGGCAGAGAGATGGACCGTGAATTTATACTTTTTGGTATAACAACATAGATTTAATCAATGTAGATAAGGCATTAGGACAACATGAAACAAGGAAGTTTTTTTTTTTTTCTCCTTCGAGCCTGGTGGCAGACATGTCACCGCCCCGTTATAAAGGGGACGCTCATAGCATCCATCCATCCATCCATTCAAGCTGCAGCGCACAAGGCCTATTCCCATCATATTTCTCGCCGCGCCGCTTCTTCTCCCGAAGACAGAACCTTGTTCGTACTCGCCATACTCGTCGCCGAACGTCGTAATGCTCTGCGCCGACAGTGCACGCTTTTGTACTGCTTTGTTCACGCAGAATTTATTCTTGCAGCAACAACGTAATGAATCAATGTTAGTGCTGTTAAATCAAGGTGTGCGGCCTAGAGGTAGGGGGCACTCTTGTAAGCTCAGTGCGAGCAGTCCGGCCGCATTAGAATTAACACCACAATTAAAGCACGATATGCAACACAAACTGACGGTCGAATGTCTACAACAAGCATGCACGCTAGCAATAAACAAAGATAATGAAGATGTGCGTCTATCCTAGCCTCTCCTAACTCCATCGCACAGTAGTCAGGGAACACCAAGCCCAGCTTTTTACTCCGCCGAAATTACATAACACTACCGCAGAAGGGGAGCGCATACTATCGATACGATGGCCGGAGCCACTGCGTCTACGCGTCTGGCCGGTCTCGCTCGCCTGGCAACGGCCAGACCCCCGCCAACTCCGTGCGCGCAGGCAGAGGGCAGCACAGCCGACGTGTACCACGTGACTTTTTTAACGCCCGGCCGAAATAGGGGGCGATCGGAGATCTCTGTAATTTCATTCAACAAAAAAAAAAGAAAGCTAACCTAACGCAATTAGTCCGATCATGTAAAGAAAAGCCACACGTGATCATCTTACAAGAGTGTGGGGCCGAAAAGAACATTCGAAACATGCCCTTCTCGGGGTACAGGGTTTCCAGGCCGACCCTGGACCCCGACTCCAAACAAGCCAGGGGAATTGCCACCCTCATCCGCAAAGACGTCAGCTTTATGGAGAGGGGCACCCCGACATACAAGAAAGGCCTGGAATCTCTGCTAACAGAAATCATTCCGAGTCGAGCCCTTAACGCACACACATACTAAACGTCTACAGTTCCCCGACTGACCGACTCAGGAACTTTACGAAACTTCTCACATCGGCCGCGTCGCAAGCCAAGCGTTGATCGTTGCCGGCGACTTCAATGCGCACAACAACGTCTGGGGCTACGCCACCAATGACAGGAAAGGGATTAACCTTGCCGAGTGCGCAGACCCCCTCGGCATGAAACTAATCACGGACTCAAGATTCCCGACACGCAGAGGCAATTCGGTTCAGCGGGACACCACCCCGGACCTCACGTTTCTAGGAAACGCGGAGGGGTCGTGGGACAACCTGCAAGAGGACCTTGGTAGTGACCATTTCATCCTAGAAATCAACGTTCGCATCACACCCGCTCCTCCGAAGACGTAGAAGTACGTCGACTGGGACCTTTTCCGAAGCTTGAGGGGTAGCGAGGACAGACAAGGAGAAACCTTCGAAGAGCTCCTGGAAAATCTAAAAAGTACTGTGGCTAATGCCACTAAAGAAATAAGCTTGGACCTGGAGGTGCCAGCCATGGACTCCAGACTCGCACACCTCCTGGAGGCGAAGAACGCGTTGAGAGAACGATGGAAACAGCAAAAGCTAAACAGGAGGCTACGATCTAAACTAACGGAAATAAACAAAAAGATCGAAGAACACTCCAGGAAGCTGAGTGCGCAGCAATGGGACGAGGTTTGTAATGAGGCGGACGGTAAAATGAGAAGGGGAAACAAGTGGAGCCTTCTTAAGAACCTATTCGCCGACAGCAACAAACCGACCCAGAGCAATGCGCGGATAATGATCGAAAGGCTCGTCCATCTGCACACGAATGAAGGCACTAGTCCCCGGGATTTTGCTGACACCCTGGCAGATATATACCTGCCGGTAGAGAGTACATCTCTCCCCTGGGACGACGCGACACGCGAGTACAAGGGGACACCTCAACCCTCGCTGGATCGTCCTTTCGAGGTATCGGAGATTGTGCACGCCCTTCACGACCTAAACGGCCGCTCGGCCCCCGGTCCAGATGGACTCACAAACAAACTGCTCATACATCTAGATGACAAAGCCATACAAATCATTACGAGCAAAATCAACGCTGCATGGACTGAAGGCCGGGTACCGGATGACTGGCGAACTGCTAATGTAATCCTTATTCCCAAACCCGGAAAACCGCTCCATGCAGAGAATTTGAGACCTATCTCCCTTACTTCGTGCCTCGGGAAGGTCGCCGAACATGCTATTCACAACAGAATTGCTGAGCACATTGAAGAAAACAGCCTATTCCGCCACAATCTCATAGGCTTCCGAAAATCGCTCTCAACGCAAGACGCAATGCTCCTCATCAGGAGCGCCGTCATTGACAATAAATCCAGAGACGTAAAAGGCATCCTGGCGCTCGACCTAACCAAGGCCTTCGACACGGTCAGGCACGAACACATCCTCAACGAAATCTCCACTTTAGATCTCGGAGTAAATTTCCACAACTCTGTACGATCGTTTTTGGCTGACCGAACGGCCACCATAAACATTGGACAAATCAGAAGCCGAAAGCACAAGCTAGGCAACATCGGCACCCCGCAAGGGTCAGTGCTTTCGCCGCTTCTTTTCAACATCGCTATGCACGATCTGTCCAACCAACTCTCAAGAGTCCAGGGGGTAGGACACGTGATTTACGCGGACGACATTACCATTTGGTCTGCCAGCGGCCCACTAGGCGCTCTGGAGCAGAACCTGCAGCAAGCGCTGGACACCACAGAAGCTTTTCTTAAAAATACGGGACTGAAGCTGTCTCCCAGCAAATCAGAGCTCCTTCTGTGCAAACGCGGCCCCAGGAAGGGACAGCCCCTTAGCTGCCTCCCCGTTCACCTAAGTACCAGGGACGGAGGCAGTATCCCCAGGTGTAACACAATCAAGGTCCTCGGTATGGTCATTGGGGCTTACAGCGGTGACAACGTGGAGGCACTCAAACGCATAGAAAAGATTGTCCTCAACTTCACCAGGGTTATATCACGGGTCGCCAACAGAAGGGACGGCCTGAAAGAAGACAACCTCATGAAAGCATTTCACGCCTTTCTCATCAGCCAAGTAACGTACGCCGCCCCTTTCCTCAACTGGAAGAAGACAGAGCTCAATAAAATCGATACACTAATTAGAACAGGATTGAAAAGGGTCCTGAGCCTCCCTCGAAATACTAGTACGGAACGACTCCTCCAATTGGGCCTGCACAATGCAGCTACCGAACTGTTTGAGGCACAGCGGCACGCCCAAATTAGTCGGCTCTCGCTCTCAAGGGCGGGCAACGAGATCTTGTTGGAAGCCAGCATTCAGCCCCTCTTCATGCCGCCAGAGAAGTCACAACTTTGCAAAAACGCCACGCAAGCGATAACAGTTGATCCGATTCCCAGAAACATACACCCGACCCACAACGAAGGACGGAGAAAAGCGAGAGCCAAGCCCATACTCGCCAAGATCATGCGCAACGAAACGCAAGTCCTCTTTGTTGACGCTGCAAGATATTGGAATCGAGGCGCTTACGCCGTCTCCGTCGTGGACGCCCATGGCTCGCTCGTCAACGCAGCCACGGTAGTTACCAACTTCACCCACGAAGCAGAAGAAATGGCCATTGCGGTGGCCCTTCAAAGCTGCACGGGAGCCTCTATCATTTACTCGGACTCCAGAACAGCCATGAGAACTTTTACAGCGAAAGCTGTTATGAGATCATTTCACCGGCCGTTTTTGGTGCCGTAGTTGTCCGCCGCCGCCGCCGCCGCCGCTGCCGCCGCCGCTGCCGCCGCCGCCGCCGCCGCCGCTGCCGCCGCCGCCGCTGCCGCCGCCGCCGCCGCCGCCGCCGCCGCCGCCGGTGTCCGTGACCAGTATCGCTCGAAATAAGAAAAAAAAGCCGGCAGATCCCACGCATTGTGGGAATCGATGTAATGCGAAGCATACATCGTCTTGTATGTCATTGAGGAAAATGCGTGTCATGGTTTTCATGTTAACTCCTATTATTTATGTTCGTCACACAGTAACGTCGCGCAATACCAATTTCGGGGTAGAGCAAGCTAGCGAAGCCGCCGCCAGCGCCCCATGAGCGTGGCACGTAAGTCATGCTGTACATGACATGCGTGTCATGATTTTCATGTTAACTCGTGTTATTTGTGTTCGTTACACAGTAACGTCACGCAATACCAATTTCGGGGTAGATCAAGCTAGCGAAACCGCCGCCAGCGCCCCATGAGCGTGGCACGTAAGTCATGCTGTACATGGCATGCGTGTCATGATTTTCATGTTAACTCGTGTTATTTGTGTTCGTTACACAGTAACGTCACAAGATACCAATTTTGGTGTATATAAATCTAGCGAAACCGCCGCCAGCGCCCCATGAGCGTGGCACGTAAGTCATGCTGTACATGACATGCGTGTCATGATTTTCATGTTAACTCGTGTTATTTGTGTTCGTTACACAGTAACGTCACGCAATACCAATTTCGGGGTAGATCAAGCTATCGAACCCGCCGCCAGCGCCCCATGAGCGTGGCACGTAAGTCATGCTGTACATGGCCTGCGTGTCATGATTTTCATGTTAACTCGTGTTATTTATGTTCGTTACACAGTCACGTCACAAGATACCAATTTTGGTGTATATAAATCTAGCGAAACGGCCGCCAGCGCCTCATGAGCGTGCCACGTAAGTCATGCTGTACATGACATGCGTGTCATGATTTTCATGTTAACTTGTGTTATTTGTGTTCGTTACACAGTAACGTCACGCAATACCAATTTCGGGGTAGATCAAGCTATCGAAACCGCCGCCAGCGCCCCATGAGCGTGGCAAGTAAGTCATGCTGTACATGACATGCGTGTCATGATTTTCATGTTAACTCGTATTATTTGTGTTCGTTACACAGTAACGTCACGCAATACCAATTTCGGGGTAGATCAAGCTAGCGAAACCGCCGCCAGCGCCCCATGAGCGTGGCACGTAAGTCATGCTGTACATGGCATGCGTGTCATGATTTTCATGTTAACTCGTGTTATTTGTGTTCGTTACACAGTAACGTCACGCAATACCAATTTCGGGGTAGATCAAGCTATCGAAACCGCCGCCAGTGCCTCATGAGCGTGCCACGTAAGTCATGCTGTACATGACATGCGTGTCATGATTTTCATGTTATCTCGTGTTATTTATGTTCGCTACACGGTCACGTCGCAATATACCAATTTCGGGGTAGATCAAGCTAGCGAAACCGCCGCCAGTGCCCCGTGAGCGTGGCACGTAAGTCATGCTGTACATTACATGCGTGTCATGATTTTCATGTTAACTCGTATTATTTGTGTTCGTTACACAGTAACGTCACGCAATACCAATTTCGGGGTAGATCAAGCTAGCGAAACCGCCGCCAGCGCCCCATGAGCGTGGCACGTAAGTCATGCTGTACATGACATGCGTGTCGTGATTTTCATGTTAACTCGTATTATTTGTGTTCGTTACACAGTAACGTCACGCAATACCAATTTCGGGGTAGATCAAGCTAGCGAAACCGCCGCCAGCGCCCCATGAGCGTGGCGCGTAAGTCATGCTGTACATGACATGCGTGTCGTGATTTTCATGTTAACTCGTGTTATTTGTGTTCGTTACACAGTAACGTCACGCAATACCAATTTCGGGGTAGATCAAGCTAGCGAAACCGCCGCCAGCGCCTCATGAGCGTGCCACGTAAGTCATGCTGTACATGACATGCGTGTCATGATTTTCATGTTATCTCGTGTTATTTATGTTCGTTACATGGTCACGTCGCAGGATACCAATTTTGGTGTATATCAAACTAGCGAAACGGCCGCCAGCGCACCATGAGCGTAGCATGTAAATCATGCTGTACATGATATGCGTGTCATGATTTTCATGTTATGACTTGTGATTTATGTTCGTCATACAGTCATGTTACACCATACCAATTTTGGTGCACATTCGATGAACCAAGCGACCAGGAGAGCATAAAGTCGTAGGCGGCTAGATAGATAGATAGATAGATAGATACGCTCAAAGTCGCAGAAGTTCGCTAAGAAATGCTTCGCATTTAAAAACTAAATAAGAAAAAAATTCCAGGATGCAACGAGGTTCGAACCTGGGCCCTCTGCGTGGGAGCCCAGTATTCAACCTCTGAGCCATGCCGGTGCTTGAAACTGCTTTGCAAAAAGGTCCTATACAGGCTTCATGTCGGGAAGGAACCACATTAGCATATGCAATATAGCGTGGTAAAAGAGTAGAATAAGCACCAAGCGTCGCACAACGCGAATTCTGTAACCAGGCGTCACACAATGCGAATTGCGCAACGAGTAGGTTGTTTAATGCTTCGAACCCATTACAAAGAGCTCTGCCATAATTTTTCATCGTCATCACGCACATCATCAACAAAGTGCGCATAATGCCTTACATGCGTTTAGCAGGTACCACGGCTGTCTGTAAAATGACGAAAAATGGCACAATGCCTACTGCCCTACTTCTCAAAAAATTACAATGATTTATAGCGTAGTGGGTTCCTCGCAAGTGCACTTCTGTTGGTTGCCAAGGAAGCCCATAAGGCTCCCATGATCCATTTCCTCAGGGTCTCAATAAAGTCAATTCTCTCTCTCTCTCGCTCTACGTTTCTCCGGTTAAAGTGTGTTATAAAGCGTGGTGGGACAGTTAAATAACGACCAGGCGTCACACAATATGCATTACGTAACTAGTTGGTCGTTTAACGCTTCCAACCATTACAAAGGGCGCAACCATAATTATTCATCGTCATCAACCGCCGCATCGACAAACTGCACATAATCGCTTACATATGGTACCTCGCTTCTCCGCAGAACAACGAATAATGTCGTGCTGGGTGCTTCCCAACTTCCCAAAAATTACGCTTTGTGGCGTAGTGGGTACGTTGCTAATGTACCTGTATTAGTAGCCACAGGAGAGTTTATAACGGGCTCTAGAAAAGCCGCTCTTCCAGCTTTCGCTGTGACTGTGCTGCGCTTTCCGCGCAGGCCTGGCGTTTTTTCGGCTGCCCTCGTCTCTTCGAAGGCAGCTACGGTTGTCAACAAGCTCTTCTACCAAGAAAGGGGCGAAGATAATTTCCCGTCCTCACACATTACATGGTGCCCGGCTCACATGGGAAACATTTCCGGATCTCCTTCCTGCAACCCAAACGAGCGGGCACACCAACTGGCGCGAGAGCTCACTTCCGCGCCTGCGGTCCACCCCCTCGCTTCAATGCAGCCTGCAGGAACCTCGATAACAAAGACCCGCTCGTGTCATACCACGAACTCACCTCTCATCATAGGTTAGGACGTCGAACTTTTCCTCCTCCTCACACAAAGCTCAACAGAGCACAAGCAATCACTTACAGACAGTTGCAGACTCGAACATACATAACACCGACGACACTAAGCAGGATCAATCCTGACTTTCCTGCTGTATGCTCGCACTGTGGCCACGAATACAACAATTTCGAGCACATGCTCTGGCTGTGCCCTGCCAACGCGGGTACAGATTTTTCTGACCAGTCGTCATGGGACTCAGCGCTTCAAAGCACAGAGCTCATAGCTCAGCTCAAGGCTGTCCAGAGGGCCCGGGCCGTCGCCGAAGGACTCTGTCTACCGGCCCCGACCTGGGTGGAGCCGCCGGATTGATTAACGGGGCCTTCAGCACCGCTTTCTTTCACCTCAGGACCTGAATAAAGTTCGTACTCACTCACTCGTTCGCGTTCGTTCTGCGGTGCGACATTTGTTTTCGTGGCCACTACAGGGAGCGACCGCCGCGCCGCCATCCGATAGCGCCTGAAACGCGCTTCTGGGCACTTTTTCTCCCTGAAGACGGCCGCTGGCCTAGGTACTGAGGAGGACAACGCCCCTAGCTCCACTTGTCCCTAAACGCGCTTCGCGCCGTGTCAACTCACGTCAAGGTAAGTTCTTGCATTCCTTGTTCTGTGATGTTTTCTGCGCGCGACGATGAAATTTCTCCACGCAGTACGCGTCTCTACTTAGAACTATTTTCAGCGTGAAAGTTTTTGTATTTTCTTGTAGCCTGGGAACACCGTTCACAATAGAGCGAATTTGGGCATGTTGGTGCAGCATAGTGAAACACACAGCGCGAAACAACGACGGGGACACAGAAAGGAAACACACACAGCGCTGACTTACAACAGTTTATTAGATGAATTTCCTTGGCATATATACAGAAAACAGCCATACCAATGCGCATGTCAAAACAGATACGCTCCCCATCATCTTGGAAAACCCGAACGAAGAAATCCTAACTCTTTATTTGATGACATGACTGACGGTGAACTGACACATTCATCACCTAACCTATGAATCATCTCAGCTTCGATAATCTCACGCACAAGCTTCTTACTATGTTTGCTTACGACATCAGCTTCATTAAAAATTGGCGAACACGTGCAGTCCTTGCAGTACAAAGCATAAATGAGAGATTCAGAGAGCATGCTAGCAATGTAACGAAAGGTCAGGGGGGTCTTCTTGCTTTGCACTGCAAGGACTGCACGTGTTCGCCAATTTTTAATGAAGCTGATGTCGTAAGCAAACATAGTAAGAAGCTTGTGCGTGAGATTATCGAAGCTGAGATGATTCATAGGTTAGGTGATGAATGTGTCAGTTCACCGTCAGTCATGTTATCAAATAAAGAGTTAGGATTTCTTCGTTCGGGTTTTCCAAGATGATGGGGAGCGTATCTGTTTTGACATGCGCATTGGTATGGCTGTTTTCTGTATATATGCCAAGGAAATTCATCTAATAAACTGTTGTAAGTCAGCGCTGTGTGTGTTTCCTTTCTGTGTCCCCGTCGTTGTTTCGCGCTGTGTGTTTCACTATCACAACACCGTTCAATTTGTGCGACAGAAACTTATGCAGCTTCTGAATACCGCTTGTAGTTACTTTCTTGCCCTAGAGTTGAACTAGTAAAAGGTTTGTGACACACACTTATGAGAACGAATGCAATAAGCTAGGTCTTCGCTTGTACATTAGTGTGCAAAAAAGCTTTTATTTGCGCAGGTGCCCATGCTGCGAGTGTAGTCGTAAGTCTTTGGCGTTGGATCCGAGCCCATGGAGAAAGTTGGAGCTGTAGAGCTGTATGTAAGTACACTTTGTGCGTGCATATTCTTCGTTTGACCATTGCGAAATATGTCAGAAGTGGTGTACTAATCAGTGCACAAAAATTGATCTGCCAACGTTAAACAAAAAGCATTTAATAAAACTAATGAGCCGTAGTGTCCCCACTTCACTGCTCATGGGCTTTTTTTCATTAGCATAATGGGCACAGCCACTGCTCTGCCAAGAAGCCAGACATGAAGTTCAAGGGGACACAGCTTTTGCATCGGTCTGGCTTCAATGAGGGCAACTTGCGCTGTGATTCAAAATTTTATTTTCAAGCCGTTGTTCGAAGCTTTACAGGAGGCTAACACATACAATAGCAGGGGCGTAGCCAAGGGGGGGGGGGGTTGGGGGTCCAAACACCCCCCCCCCGAAATTTTTCAGTTTTGCTTGTGTATATATACACACACACATACAAACGCACGCACGAACATACATAAAGTATGGTTGAACCCCCCCCCCCCCCGAAAAAAATTTCTGGCTACGCCCCTTACAATACAAGCTCCAAAAACCACTTTTGGCAGCGACGTGCGTGCGTGCGTGCGTTTTTCAGGCTCTTAACCACTCTTTCCGTCTGACCGTTTCCATATTAATTAATCCGTAACAGCTCCCCCAATTGTCAGTATTGAAGATGTAGTCACTGAAATTTCAAAGTGACTCGAATCTCCTTCTATGAGATGGTCGCACATATGATAAGCATTATTTCATGGCAGTTGCATGCGATACCGTACCGTATGTGTACTATAAACATGCTTGGAGGAAGGAAGAAGTTTTTCTTATTTTGTGTCAAATAAACAGTGGCCGCTGCAGTTTCTGAGATCACGTTTTTGAAATGAAATGATTAAATCTGAAGCAACATACTCAGAGCCAAAATACAGAATGTCGATGCATCAGGAAAGGTGCAGCGCCTCCAGGTTGGTTAGTTGTGGTCTTCTAGGATACCAGAAAAATATGCCCACGTGATTACTTCCGCAAAAAGTGATCGGTGCGCGAAGTTGCATCTTTGGCAAGGCAAGAACAAAAATTCCCAAGCGCTGCAAGAATGTACAAGAAATATCGGTAATTAACTGATGTGTACACGCTAGATAAATTTTAAAGGAAGATTTCGGGCGTCACATGAAGACGCACGCGCTCAAGCATAACTGCCGCAAGCGCGCCGCGCATGTGATCCCGCGGGCGCTCGCGAAACCCGTCCCCGCCCGGTGGCGCCGCGGCGGTGGTCCTGGAAACTAGGCCCGTCACGCCGGTTTCGGAGCATGCGGCAGGCCGCACCCGTGCGCTTTTTATCCAGCGGCCGTGCATATACAGTAACTCTAGATGAGGGTAGAGTCACTGTATATGCTACCTTTAGCATATACAGTAACTCTAGATGAGGGTAAGTTGTAGCGCCACGGTTTACGGTGGCAGCTCAGAGAACTAAAAAAAATAAACAAGCAAAAACAAACTTGGCGCGCAAGAGCGCCGCCGCACGCGACATTTGTTTTCGTGGGGGAGAGTATTTCGGCCGCGCGTTAAAAAAGTCACGTGGTACACAGAGCTGCTCCGCGCGCGGCGGTCGCGGTTGCCTAGACGACGAAGACGCGGCCGCGGCGGCACTCCGACCGTCGTTGGGACGAGCGTGTCGTTGGGTTCTGCGGCAGTGCCATGTTTCCTTTGGTATTACAAAGTATTCAGTGGGCATTGCGATGAAGCAGTGACTGCATGAGCTGCACGTCACAGCGCACAAATGCAACATTCAAGGGTAAAATTTAGCACAGCTTCACTGACTTGGCGTCGCGAAGACTGATGAAACTGCGGAGCTGGTGCCTTTTCCTTGGCTTTGGGGTGCGTTTTTTACTAAGTACTATTTTAGCTGTCGACACAGCGATGATAATATGACGCCGCTAAACGGTCCGTGAGCTCCTGCTTTGGCCACTCGCAAGTCAGGATCGGATTCCCTTCGTTGCTGGGCGGCCAACGTCTCTCTTCCCGACGAGTTTTGTCGTGCAGTTGCGGCGACACGCCTCTCTCACTCGAAACTCGGGGTCGGCCCGTCATCGTTGGGCCCATATGCTCTAGCGAATTCCCATCATATTTCCCGCCGCGCCGCTTCTTCTCCCGAAGACAGAACCTTGTTCGTACTCGCCATACTCGTCGCCGAACGTCGTAATGCTCTGCGCCGACAGTGCACGCTTTTGTACTGCTTTGTTCACTCAGAATTTATGCTTGCATCAACAACGAAATGAAACAATGTTAGTGCTGTTAAATCAAGGTGTGCGGCCTAGAGGTAGGGGGCACTCTTGTAAGCTCAGTGCGAGCAGTCCGGCCGCATTAGAATTAACACCACAATTAAAGCACGATATGCAACACGTACGAACTGACGGTCGGATGTCAACAAGCATGCACGCTAGCAATAAACAAAGATAATGATGTGCGTCTATCCTGGCCTCTCCTAACTCCATCGCACAGTAGTCAGGGAACACCAAGCCCAGCTTTTTACTCTGCCGAAATAACATAACACTACCGCAGAAGGGGAGCGTATACTATCGATACGACGGCCGGAGCCACCGCGTCTACGCGTCTCCGTCTCGTCGCCGGTCTCGCTGCCTGGCAACGGCCAGACCCCCGCCAGAGGGCCGCACCGGCCGCACTTTTTTAACGCGCGGCCGAAATACTCTCCCTTTTCGTGGCCACTACAGGGGGGAGAGGTTTTTTGCAGCACGTTCCACATGATTTCGATCGTGGCGCCGTCACTTCGTAGCGGAGCTCTTTGGAACGCCGCTTCGCCGACTCATGGGTGTTCTCTGGCCGGCTGGTGTTGACGGATCTGCTGCGCTCGAACGAGTCCCAGCGTTTATTTCACGGTGTAAGGAAGTATTTTTCTGGCACCGTGGTTTGTCTCTGTACCGACGACGATGACCGCGAGTCGTGACAATACAAATGCAGCACGTTAAACCTATCAAACCGATCGGTCCTAGTGGCGCAGCGGTTAACGTGTCGTGCTCGAAACTGCGAGGACGTCGGTTCGAACCTCGCTGCTGTCCCGTGTCTTTTTTTTCCTTTTTTTTTCCGGCAGGGTATTGTTTGGTGTTGCATTAGTCTGTTACCAGACTGAGAAGCGCGAAGCGGCTCGTGGGTTACGTGCGCCCCAGTGACACGGGCACACCACGGACGCTGGCACGGACGGGCTGCCGGCTAAACAGCGCGTGGCCGCGACAGCGGCCAGTAGCGCGTGACGGAGACCCTGCCAACCGGCCATTGAGCGTTAGCGAAATGGCCGCACTCGCGAAGCGAGGGCGAAGCCACGAATAGTTTTCCGCGCCCGAAGGGCACAGAGGGCCTTCACTGAGCAACAGGAAAATGGCCCTTTAAAGTGCCGGTGCCACAATCGAAAATCCCTAGAGATTCTGTCCCCAGGGACCTAGCCGTCGAACACAAAAGGATTCGTGGACACGCATGCGCAAAGGAGACCCATGTGGAACGTACTGCAAAGAACCTCTCCCACTACAGGGAGCGACCGCCGCGCCGCCATCCGATAGCGCCTGAATCGCGCTTCTGGGCACTTTTTCTCCCTGAAGACGGCCGCTGGCCTAGGTACTGAGGAGGAGAACGCCCCTAGCTCCACTTGTCCCTAAACGGGCTTCGCGCCGGTGTCAACTCACGCCAAGGTAAGTTCTTGCATTCCTTGTTCTGCGATGTTTTCTACGCGCGACGATGAAATTTCTCCACGCAGTACGCGTCTCTGCTTAGAACTATTTTCATCGTGACAGTTTTTGTATTTTCTTGTAGCCTGGGAACACCGTTCAATTTGTGCCACAAAAACTTATGCAGCTTCCGTCTCACGCTATTGTATGGAAACGGTTGAATACCGCTTGTAGTTACGTTGTTGCCCTAGAGTTGAACTAGTAAAAGGTTTGTGACACACACTTATGAGAACGAATGCAATAAGCTAGGTCTTCGCTTGTACATTAGTGTGCAAAAAAGCTTTTATTTGCGCTGGTGCCCATGTTGCGAGTGCAGTCGTAACGCTTTGGCGTTGGATCCGAGCCTATGGAGAAAGTTGGAGCTCTAGAGCTGTATGTAAGTAAACTTTGTGCGTGAATATTCTTCGTTTGACCATTGCGAAATATGTCAGAAGTGGTGTACTAATCAGTGCACAAAAATTCATCTGCCAACGTTAAACAAAAAGCATTTAATAAAAATAATGAGCCGTAGTGTCCCCACTTCACTGCTCATGCGCTTTTTTCCATTAGCTTAATGGGCACAGCCACTGCTCTGCAAGGAAGCCAGACATGAAGTTGAAGGGGACACAGCTCTTGCATCGGTCTGGCTTTAATGAGGGCAACTTGCGCTGTGATTCAAATTTTTATTTTCAAGTCGTTGTTCGAAGCTTTACAGGAGGCTAACACATACAATAGGGCTCTCGTGGTTCAAAAACCGTGGGCAGGACTAGCGCTCAAAGTAAAAGAAATCTAGGCCGAAGGTTTACAGGTTAGTATGATTGAAAATTGGGCGAGTTGGTAACAATTCATAGCTGGTAGAGGCAAAACAGTGCGAAATAACAGAGACCAAGGACGAGTAGACACGACACGAGTGCTGACTTTCAACTGAAAAGTTTATTGAAGAAACATCATAATATACTCTTACTGTGCATGCTCTTACAAGGCAAGAAACTCATGACGACGTCATGGCATTGAAGTGGTGTTCGCAGCCAAGAATAAAGTTGGTGATATCTGCAGAGCAGTGCGGAAAAAGGCCCAATGGTGAAGGGTTCATATTCCATTAAGCACATGAATGTTGTTGTGCCATTGGCATTGTGTACAGCATACCCTTCACGTGTGGAAGTGTTTACATTGGGCAATCGGGGCGACGCGTAAACTCGCAACTGAGGGAGCATCGAAATTCCCCGAGAGGTAATGTTTGCTCGACGCACTTGGCAATGCACTGCCAAGATTGCGGGTACACCGCAGAATTTTTTAGAATGAGGATTCTTTTCCGCCACCACGACCAGTTGACACGCGAAATCTTGGAGGCCCGCAAAATACAGAAGGCAGGGCATAACTGTATCATTCAGTCTTCAGTATCCCTCCAGGAAAAGGAAATTTCCTTTTTAGATTCTTGTAATCGTTAACAGTGCTAAGATTACTAGCAAGAGCGAGCCAAAGAGCCCGGATGAAAGCATGCCAGTTTCATTACCATCTGCTATTGTCATGTATTAGCATGGCTCTTATGACAAACACCGACATCCCGGAATATTTTCTGGCTGTTTTAGGTCAGCAGTTAATGTACAAGCTTCCTAAATTCTTCCATTGCATGCTATGTTCTATCATGAATTAGAGGCTCAAGACATCAAGTACATCAACAGTTTCTTCCGTTGTTTGTTATTGAAAGCATGTTGTAGGGATGGGTACGTTTCTGTATGAGATAGATTTTGCACATACCGCAGATCCATATGTGCTCAAATACTGCAGAAAGTTTCAGTATTATTGTCACCATCTTTCAAAGTAGCATTTGGCGTTGTTAGTTGCCTAGTTTCTGAAGGAAGAAAAAAACTGGAAAGTGAGTTCTTGGACTCCAATCTCGAAGGTGATGCTTTACCTCCATGCAAATTCATCGACGTTCGAAAAAAAAATGACAAATTCGCATAAGATCTGCATATTTTTTTGGAATCCTTCGGTATTACTTTTCATGTTAACTAGCTTATTTGTATAGGGAAACACTGCTCAATTACCTTGTCTGGAATCGGTGCACTGAGTTTGTGTGCTATGCTTAATTTGGCAGTTGCAGGGTGGTAAGGCATAGCCTTTCAGATAGCAGACTTTTCTACCATCTTTCTGGTGCTCCTGCCACGGGCTGAAGCCAATTAAATCCTTGTGAAATGTTTGCCGAAGGTTCAACGGTGTGCACACTAGCATGTCCCAACCGATCAGGACAGAAGATAGTCAACAAGTTTGGAGAAAATGTGCAAATTCTGCACGGTGCATTCACATTCCAGTGGACATTTGCTGGCTGGCGCATCCTCTTGCCAAAGTCCAACATCAGGGGAAAGTGCAGTGCTGCATGTCTGGAAAAAAGTTCATTGACTAAACACCAAGCGATGTCTGCCAAGGTGTCGAGCTTTCAAAGTGCAAAGAGAGAGTAAGCTTGCTCTAACAAACATAGCAGTGGTTATGATAATGATAATGTGCATTTGTAAGTACATACTGTCATAGTGCGCTCAGTACAAAACAAGTAACCAACTAAGGCATGCCGAGTTTTAAATAGCATAGGTGTATTATGTCCGGTACCGCCTCACACAAGAAATGCCTGCTGGTGTGCCATACCCTTCTACCTATGAACTTGCAGCAGTTGGGAACCTATTAATTGCACTTGCAGCAGTTGGGGACCTATTAATTGCACCGTGGCACTGATAACGATGTAGACTTTCTAGAACAAATGGCTCGGCAGCTACAAAAGTGGGCTTGCTACGAAACGTATAATGCAGGTGGCACTTTCATCGGTACTAAAGGTTTTGAAAACACGCAAATGCTTCACAAGCTTGCCCTCGGATGCGTGAACATTTCTAAAGACACGGTGTGTTTCACTTATAAGGATTTGTGCAGGTGGTATAAATAACCATTGCGGCATCGCAGAAAGTGTCAAAAACATGCTTGGAAAATGTTTCGATTTGTCGTAATTTCTGAAACATAGGGTAAGCTGCTGCATGCATATGTTTGACTGACTTCATTGTGCGTTTTGCATGCAGGACGAAATTAGCATTCTGGTAATTCCATAAACATGTCACAATTGTGAGACATACTGTTGTGGAGGAACTCGTTGATTTTGCCTACCCGGGATTCCATAAAACACCTAAATTTAATTGCACTGTGTGGGACAATATCAACTGTTCAGTTGCACCTGCTTTTGGCTGTTACAAGTTTAGTGCTGTTTACCAATGTTTCGCTGCTGCGCTTATGTGTATTTTGTGGTTGAAATTGCTTTAATTTTAAAGGAGTACTGACACGATTTTTAGACATCGCAAAAGGGACATTTTTGGTTTCCTTGGTATGCGGCGTCAACGATGTCCACACACCGGAGTCGGAGAACACGTATCAAATATTTTAATTTGACTTTGAAGTTTTCGTCGCTGAGCATCTGCAAGCCAGCCACAGTGCAATGGGCATTATCCTGACGAGTCAAGACAGTTCCCCCGAGTTTGCAAGTTCTGCATCCTGCATGCAGCCTATATCATAGAAATCACTGTCAGGGTCACTGGACGACAATTAACTTATCGTTGTTTACGTGCACCACGGGCAGATGATAGATTTGCCGCTAGTACGTCGCGAGTTTCTGTATTCCCGTGACATCACACTGCTATGAAACGTCACCGAGAAGCCGCCCCCTCGATATCGAAACCAAAAGTGTCTTTTTAAGGTAGCGATAAATAAAATATATACGATGCATTCCCAGGCACCACAATACTCGTTTTAGGTTTCTCGACGCCAGTATTTTTATTTAGAGCATCAATCCGAAAATTTTTAAAATTCATGTCAGTACTCCTTTAACATATCTTTTTTCCTGTCTGTACTCATAAGTAACCTCAACTCACTTGGTAAGAATCTTTAGCACATAAGCGACACAAGGACGAAAAGGGAGGGACAACGTCTGCACTAACTTTCAACGAAATGGTTTATTGCACACAAGGCACTAATAGACACAGTGGTGGTGCCCTAGCGCTTCACCAAGATGCCATGCAGAGAGATATGTCTTTTTCTGTTTTATTTTGACAAAATATATGGCACACTATAATCACTTCGCGAACTACTACACATTCAATACAGTCAATTCTTTATTCGAGAAGGATAGTTGCGGAGTGCTAACACAATTGGTACCCACTTTTACAATTTTTGCAGCTTCTATTATCAGTCTCGTTAGTTCAACTCTATTAGCTGATGAAACCTTTGTGTCCTGAAAGAAAGGTTCATACTCTCATGCCCTACACTGTGACGCCAGCCATCCATCGTTGCATTTGTTCACAAGATTACAGTGCTCTCTTAACCTATCATTCATGCAGTGGCTCATTTCCTGACATACCACTTACCACATGAAAGAGGTATCTGATAAACGACAGCTTCTCAGCATGTCCTATGTCGTTTTGTGCAAGCAATTGTCTTCTTTGGTGCTTGACTACTAATTCTGCAAATCGATTTCAGCTTGCATGGAGCTGAAAAACTACTTGTACATTAGCACGTGATGCCATCCTTTCCATAACTGTAGTTGGATAGCGTAACAACTCAACAGGACACACAGCACATGGGAAAGGTTCACACACAACGCGTCGCACAAACAGAAGTGTAAGTCGTAAAAGGCTTAAATTAGGAAGTACCGCTCCATTGCTCTAGTTGGCTGTTCCAACAGTGATGTCGCTCAAAAAAGAATAGCTGATGTGCCATACTTGCACAAAATTTAGCATTACATAATAAGGTTGGTGTCACATACAAATGTGCAAATAGTTTTCCAGCTCTATGAAAGCTGAAATCAATTTGCAGAATCTACAGTCAAGCACGGAAGAAAACTGCTTGTAAGAAAACGATATAGGATGTGGTTTGCGGAATGTAGACAAGCTGTTGCTTATCAGATACCTCTTTTCTGCAGTAAGCAGTATGCTGGGCAAACAAGCAGCTGCATGAATGATAGGTTAAGATAGCATTGTAATGTGTGAACCTTTCTTGCAGAACACAAAGGTTTTGTCAACTAACAGAGCTGAACTAACGAGATTTATAATACTATTAGCTGCAGGAATTGCAAAAATTGGGTACCAATCGTGTTAGCACTCTGTCCCTGTCCTTGTCGGATAAAGAATCTGCTTTCTTGATTGTGCAATAGTTTGTTAGTTGATTAATGTTACGTACGTCTTGTAAAAATGAAGCGGAAAAATACAAATCTCTGTGCATGGCTTCTTGGTGCAGTGTGAGGGCACCAACACTGTATAAATGTTTGCCTCGTGCGCAATAAACGATTTTGTTTAAAGTTAGCGCATGTGTTGTGTCTCTCCATTTTTCTCCTCGTGTTGCTTATGTGCAAAAAAATTCTTAGTATGTAGCCAAGTAGGCTGAATTTTTCCCTAAACCTCTGTCACCCTGTGCTGCATCGTCTGTTGTCTTTTGACCAAGCTATAGCCTCTTGTTTTTTTTTTTTGGTATGCAGGTGTATGTGCATGCTTGACTGAAACATTTTTTAAATTTAATATGCCTTTTGTGTGCAAGATGAAATTAGAATTCCAGATATTCCCAAAACCACAATATGATTGTCACACACAGTGCTGTGGAGGAGCTCGTTAATTTTGCCTACCCTAGATTCTTTAGCATATCTAGATTTACTTCATTAAGTGAGACAAAATCAGCTGTTCAACTGCCCCTGCTTTTGGCGTTTACAAATGTTCGACAATTCGACAAAGTATTGCTGCTGTGCTTGTGCGTTTGCCAAGTCAGCCTTCCGATTTTTGTTGTGGTGATACATGCCTGATCGATGGAGACACCTTGTACTTATTGTGCCTTTTGCGTGCAGGTTTTTGGACAAAGTCATCAATTCCATTGCTCTTCCTATGCCAAGTGGCCAGGATAATGGTTGAAACTGCTACAATAAAGGTTATGATCAACAACATTTGTTGAAATTTTGCATTTACTTTTGGAAGCGCAGTATAACGCATTCCATGCAACATTACTAATGAAAATGAGTCGACTTAAAATGCTTATGTTGTCTGGAGCGCAATGGATTAAGCGAGTGCCATGTCAGAATAAACAGCATTAACTAATTCTTTGGGCAAAAGAACACCGATTTTGCTGATATGAAAAAATCTTGTACACGGGGTGTTGCTGGAGCTGTTTTGACAAGCGTACTTGTCGTCTTCGTGGCTGCAACTTGGAGACAAGTCTTGTCGAAATGTTGGCTCCAGTGACACCCTAGTCAAAGCGTTGTACCATGCCAGCATTTCACAATCAAAAGTTTTAGCTGTTCACTGTTAGCCTGTTACACCCCGGTGGCGCAAGCTGAGGCATTTATTTTATGTCTTTCTTTATGCCTCAACATAACTTCTATCAAAAGTGATAACTAAAGGGAAGTCTGCATAATATGGCATCGGATTAATTTCTGGAGCTTCTCTAGCCAGCAAATTGAGCGCTCTTTCTGTCTACTCTGTCCTTTTTTCCTATGTTCGCGCGCTGCAAAACCCTGCCAGTATGATAATCCAAAAACGGCAGAAGTTCAGGGGAAGATGGAGGCTTGAAAAGGTGAAAAATTCTTGGACACGGAGTGTCGCTGGAGTCAGCGTTTCGACAAGCAGTCTTGTCTTCTTCAAGGGTAAAAATTGCTGCTGAATGAAAGAATTCGATGCAGAAACCACTATTCGACACCTTTATTTTAGCCAAATGGCGCATAAGTGTTTTAAAATACAGCAAAAATCCCCATATCTCCCGTGGAGCAAAGTTCTCTCGATTTCTTTTCATCGAAGTGAGTGGGTCGGCGGCCGTAAATGACGGGAGGCGCTCAAGGATAGCTTTCGGTTTCGGTTTTTGACTGCGCGAAGCGCCACCTGCTTCCTGCAACTGGTGTCATGGAGACTTCCTGTTTAACTTTTTGAAACTCCAAGCGATTGCAACCTTTCCTTGCACTGTTGTACTTGATATTGTGGAATATATATGCGCCTGTGTACGTTATGGTTATATTAGGCACCATCCGGGATATCAAGCATCGAAATCTGATGTGCGACACTTGCGCTTTGCCACTAGAAGGTAAGCAAAACACCACTGCATGCTGCACGACGTTCCTGCTGTCTGCGTAGTGAAGCAAATATGTATCGTCTTTACGGCGACCGCTGTCCTTGCATCTTGGCACGACGTAGGCGGGATCGACTCCTCCCATGTTTATCGTAGAAGAAAGTGAGCCGCGCCAATACGGACACTAGAGAACCAGACATCGTGTCTTCTCATGTGTCGGCTTTTGACGCTTTTCGTCCGATTAAAGACTGATTCCTACCTCTAGAAACTTTCTGTCGTTCTTTGTGTTTATATTCTGCCCTTTTCACCGGACTTTGAAACGAGGTCGCATTCGTTCGTCAACTGACGCAACGTGCAGAATGTTGCCTTTGCCTTGTTCGCAAAAGAAGATAGTCAATACCACGCCATCGGAGGGGCCCGTGAAGGCATAAAATCCGTCAAAAAGAAATTGACATGCTTCCTGAAGTCTGAAAGGGCTAGGTTATTTTCTGCATCGCAAGAAGCCAGTCACGTGTTTGGCGCTACAGGGGACCCTCCACGGGCTGCTGCGGCTACTATCCCAGCCTTTAAATCCGTTCCACTCCTAGCGCGAGTGCGCCGATACAGCTGTGGCAGACTGTCTACGATGCTTACATTGAATGCTGCAAGCTGCGTACATTGAAATTGTTTTATTTTTACACGTACATAAAATACGATTCGTGCATGCAGAACAAACAAGGCGTTAAATAGGGCGGCATGGCTCATCTGTTTACAATCTGTTTACAACATCACCACATTGGGAACCAATTGCACTGTTTGCATGAATGGCATTCCCCGCCAAGCGAAGGTGACCGAAGACATAGGTGTAAGTGCAGTCTTCATATATTACACTATTTAAAGCCTACTAAGTGACATGGTTTAGACAACCTGTTACCATAAGGACCTACCAACATTGTGCATTTGTACAGAGCTGTCTATGCTTTCAGCGTGCCTTTAACTTGAGGCATTTAAAATTATTTCCTTATCTTATTATCTACTCCATCTAACTTCTAGCTGCCCTTATCCGGGTGCTCTCATGGCCACTTCCGTAACTGGTATTGGGCGTAAGGCATACCACTGGAAGAGCAGACGCCACCTTTGGTGCAACGTGCTAGGCAGGCTCATGTGGTCATAGTGGCTGCTTAGTCTGCTTTGGGAGCACCAGAGCGAGCTGAAAACAAAACTTTAGAATGCCACCTGCGCTGTAATTCTGAGTGACTGGGGAGGTTTTCCTGCTGTTGCTGTGCGCTCGACAACACTTGAAAGAAATCACTACATTATGTAGCCACTGTCTTTGGAGGAGTTTTGTATGGTAGGCCAGTGCTCAATGCAGGGCGTACGCTATGGAGCCTGCTGCCAGCTTTCACATGTGTCCGCAGGGTAAGAAGGTGCATGAATCTGCGAATGCAGAACTTAGAAATTGTAAACAGCTATTGGCTAGCACTTCCGCAAGGAAGATTTCTGCTTTGACGTGGGGCTGCGATGTTCGGTGAGTAGCAGGAAGCACTCACCGAGACTCGCCTGTGAACGCTGCCCAGCTAATGATGCTTTTCTTCCTCAAGGTGGCCCATACGTTTCTTACCTCCATATCGCCCCCAAAATTAGGTTGATGCACTCAAGCTAATTTCAATTAAGTTGACCTGTCCCAAATCCATTTGTTTTCTACAAAGCCATATGTATTCTTGTTGGAAAAGTGCCACACCTTTTGCGTTATAGACACAATATTGGCACCGAAATTGCTGGAAAACTTGCCATAGACTTTTGCACATTAAAAATTTCTATTGCAGTCTCTACACCTTGTTTTTACCCTGCTTTGTAGCTGCAAGCTCGTTGCTGCAGTAACTTCTCAGTTTCTGCGATTCCTAGCCCATGCATGTCTTTGTCTGCCGGCGTTGTTTGGAGAACTAGTCCAGCGAACGTTGCTATGTGATATTTGTTCACCTCCACGTTGCACAATACCACATGTTTTGCCTCGTAGACTGCTTCTGCTTCTAACAGCAGTTGCGTAGTCTGCCGTCTTAAGCTTTGGCGTATGAAAGCTCTGATGCTATAGGAGGTAATCACATGATGTCATGAGCAAGGAACACTAGGGCGGCAGCTGCCATAGCCGTGGTCGTCCACGTGGTCCTCATTCTAGGACTACAACCAAGGTTGTTGGCCGTGCGTATTGTTTCGATATTTTTTCTCGTGACATCAGACTTGTACGCCTGATCGCTGTACGACTACGGCTACAATGACCAGATGTAGGCACTTGCTAGCGCCGCCTGGCAGGCCGAGCTCAATGCGCTCGGTGCAGGCTCAGTGTGCTGAGTGCAGTGAGCTCAGTGCAGGCCTCCTGTAGATATAATGGAAAGGGAGCAATAGGAATCATTTTAAAAAAGAAGGCTCTTGTTTGTTTTAGTGCCATCCAAAGAATGTTTAGAATTATGAAAAAGAAGCAGCTGGAAATCGCTCACTGACGAGACTGATAACTGTAGATACGACACCACTTGATTAATAATAATTATAAGAAAAAAAGGCTCTTCCCGACAGCACGCACAAGTCACCATAGATGTCAGTTTCCCTAAAGTTTAAATTATCTTTAAAAAGCCTTCACAACATCCACGCACTAACAGTTTATTGTGTGTGCAGTTAAACAATATGCTGCGTACTTGCAATCGCCAACTTGATGCTTCATTCTTGTATCTGCCATTTAGTTAGTTTCAACAATAGCTTGAAGAAAATGTCATATGTGGGTCATTTCTCGAGGGAATTGACAGCAGGACTCGAGAGATCTCCATGACTGAAATCTGGACCTTGATTCTGAAATATACAGTTTTTGTTCCACGGTTATGTTTCACCGCGCTGCAACCTCACATGGGGGTGCCACATGAAAAAAATGCTTAAAACCAGTCGCGTCTCTGTAGCTCATAAACATACTTATTAGAGTCTTTTAGCAAGTTACGGAAATATAGTACGCAAATACGGTAAGGCTGTATGGTAGCGCTCCTCCTTTCCCGCTCGTTGTGCTTTTGCCGGTGAAGGCAACCCAACACCACAAAAGCTTTCTCAAAAGTTACTGTGCGGTTGTCACGCATCATTGTTGCCTGTCAGCCTATACATTGTTAACGAGGAACCTGTCGTTTAAGGATGCACAGTTTCCTGAACTGTCACCTGAACTGGGAGCGGCTTAAGCACAACGAGCAGGAAAGGAGGAGCGCTACCGTACTGCCTTACCGTATTTGTGTACCATATTTCCGTAGCTTGCTAAAAGACTATTAAGAAAAAGAAGTGCGGGACAAAGACAGTCATTCGTGGGTATGCCGCTATGAAAGGTCCAGCCCGCGTGTTTGAGACCCCTGGTCTATATCATCCCAGGAACATGGAAAATAGACACTGGAAGTTTTATAAGACATCTTGTGTGGGTTAGACAAGAGAAAGACATACCATTTATAGTTGGTGATTTTACTGTAGCAAATGTGCTGCAATGAGCACCATGCTGCAGCCACACCGTGTAGATCATGAATAAATGTTTTAATCAACGGTTGTCTAACAACAGTTGGCGTGGCAGTGTCGACTGTCCGTTTTATAACAATGTAATAAAATTTACATATGTACTCCTACGGCTCAGCAAGCTAGAGTTTAGCCAGTATTTTTGTATACAATTTGTGTACACACCATTTCTGCAATGACTGCACGACTGGTGAGGTTTCAACTGACTAAAATGCTTTCTCATGATTTGTGAAGGTTATATATAGGGGTTGGTTATATTCCATGCATTTATCCATAACATCAACAGTGCTAATAAGGTCTATTGTTGAGTAGCCTGTATGAAATCCTGCTTACTCATTTGGTTGATTGGATTCTAAGGTGGTCTTAATTCCATTAGCTATTACTTTTGCAAATACCTTGTTAGCAGTTATGAGTAAGCTGATCGGCTTCTAATTTTTCAATTTCTTGATGCCCCTTTTCATTCAAACATTTATTTTGCAAAGCATGATTACAACAAAAAGGGACTATACAGAAAAGGGTCCCTCGGTTATGAGACCATACCATGACCCCCTGCACATGATTATTGGATACAAATTACAAATAGGTACATAAGTTAACTGTACCGAAAACAAAAAAAATACATTAATACAAGACATTGATAAACAAAGCTTATAAGTACATAAAACTGTATAGTAATGTCATACATAATAATTAGGGCAATGTTCACATCTTCAAAGATTTCAGTACGCTCACAGTAAAGAGGCATTGCATATACAAACTGGCCAGTTTTTCAAGAACAGTGTGCCCCCGTCTTTAAACAGATCTGCTGTTACCTGGCGTGTTATCGCAGAGCAATGCTATTACTTTTTTTAATGCTTTTCCTCGCCATAGCCGTCTGGCACTGCTGAAAAATTCCTGGGCTGCATTTTTTGACCAGTGGCAGATGGCTGATGGCGGCAAAGGGCACAAGAAAACTAATAGCATCACTGTACAGCAACACCCCTGATCATAACCGGCTGCTTTGCCCCACTGCATTCCCTCTAAGGCTTTCTTTCCTTATGTAAAGCTGCTTTAGACACAAAAAAAAAAAGAAGACGCACACCACGAGAGAAGATGACTGGACAGGGCGCCACTCACAGGTGCTTTAATTCCCAGAAACCACACACACACACGTGTACCATCAATTCGTGCCTGCGCAACAAACATCCATTTGAACATCAGGGGTAATACAATAACACACACTCAATGAACTGTTTCTCAGTCTTATATAAAACTGCTTATGTATCACTAACAACACAAACTTTCTTGCTTTCTTATGTAAAAGCTTCCATAATTCTCTTGCTTTTGTGTCTTTGCTCCTGGCAGAATCTTCTCTAGGGTGTTTTTTTGTGCATGAAGCGGTTTTAAGATGAACAGATGCCAATTCTTCTAACAAGCAGTTTTCGTTCCTTCACCTGCCATTGCTGGTGAGATTCGTCTGGACTACTACTACTACTATTATTACTACCATTGTTGTCCTGGCTGATCTCTGTAGAAAATCATAGCTGCTTTGACAACCTTATACATATTGGTAGTGAAACTGCCTTGCCTTTCTCTTAGTGCATACATCTGGTTTTTGCCTGTGCCCAATTTTCTCTTCACTGCTTTTAGGCTCTCTTCTGTTCTTTAGAAAAGCATGTTCAATTCTCTCCATATTGCACCTTCTTATGTTGGCTACCTTACTCTTGTTACTGTTTATCGGGTTGGAGGCTTTCATGCTTTCGGTGTTTCTTCAAGTGGCAGTAAACAACCTTGCGGTCCAAAATTTCTCGATGGAGAGATAAATGCGCACTTGTACGATGTGAACATGTTGCTGCAAGAATTTTGCGAATAAGTGCTGTATAAGGAAGGCTCTCTACGTGAAAGTGCCCGTTAAGCTTTGGACATTGCTATTGCAGATCGCATATATCGATGCAACGAGAATCCCAATATCTTCCTTGTTGTACATCGCTAAAATATATCTTTGAACCATAGCCATTTCCATCTTGAAGTGGTACATCCTTTGGTCATCTTGCTGTGTTGCTTCTGAAATGCCAATAAAAGTTACAATGTGGAAAGCTCGCTTTTGTGTTTACTTGAAGACATCATTTAAAGTGCATATCCTGACTCACTTAAATTTGTATTGACCTAGCACATGTACTGAAACAAGTGCACAAGGTGCCCAAGAAGAAATAAGGACCCACAAGATTAGCAACATTTCAGTCTGTAATCAGAACAAGCATTCCAACACCTTCCCCAGGGCTGTGGAATAAACCATGTTTAGAATAACAGAGAGCTGAGCTAGTTGGTAAGTATTTATTCTAAAGGACAGGGCGTGCAAGACAGGGCGGCCACTATCGCGGAATGTTTAAAGAAGTCGTTATGCTAAGTCCGAGCATGGTTGCAGAAAGCAATGAGAAAAAAACACTCGTAGGTATTGCTTACATTCATTGCATGTCACAGGCTAAAGAAAGTGGGAAGTAGATACAGCGTTAATGCTGTCTTTACGGCTGCCATTATCTAGGTAAGATTTGTGCACTGTGCAGAGAAAG